>NW_007734292.1:44202-46469 GCF_000696425.1 Galeopterus variegatus | reverse complement strand
CCTACTTCTCTCTCTTTTTTTAGATGCATCTTCTAGAGAATTTAAAGTTCATGTGAGGCTCTCATTCCATTTCCTTGGAGCAGCACTGGCCTTGGATCCCTTTCAGCTCTGAGATTCTATAGCTCTGGGCATGAAAAAAAGGATTCTACAGTGTGCTTGGTGGTGTCCTAGGCCTGCTGGAGAGCTGTGGGAGTTGCAGGTGGAGACGGAGACTTTTTTTTTTAGAAGTTCCAGGCAAGATGGGTCATGAACTTCCACGTGGCTGTGAGTACAACGAGAAAAACCTCTCCACCCCCATGTTGTCGCCCAGAGGAACTATTGCTTTTTCCAGGCCTGCCTTTCCTCTGCTTTCCAGCGCCCCTCCTCACCTGCTCATGCTGCCATCAGTGAGATAGCCACATGTCCTGAATTCCTGGAGCATTCCTGAATTTTGTCCACTTACTCCCAGAAATACTGTTTTGTCAGCCTGACTTTCGGATCAAAAATTATAGTCACCATGAGTATTAGGAGATCACAGAAAGTTCTCCTGTTAGGATTTACAGTATAAAAACATATTTGTATTAGTCCATCTCTGTTGCTTATAACAAAATACCTGAAACTGGGTAATTGATAAAGAAATGAAATCTATTTCTTACAGTTTTAGAGGCTGGGAAGTCCAAGGTCCAGGGAACAGTTTTAGAGGCTGGTTTCTTACAGTTTTAGAGGCTGGGAAGTCCAAGGTCCAGGGAACACATCTGGTGAGGGCCTTCTTCTTGGTGGTGACTCTACAGCAATGCAGGGTGTCACCTGGCAGGAGAATGGCAAGCGTGAAAGAGAGCTAACTTCCCTGTCTTATAAAGTCATCAGAAACATGCCTGTTACTCATCAAAAACATGCCCATTAAAGGATCAATCCATTCACAATGAATGGATTAGTCCTCACAGTTTAATCACCTCTTAAAGGCCCCACCTTTCAAATACTATAATTGGATTTCCCACCCTCGTAGCACTGTTACAATGGGGGTCAAGCATCAATGAGTTTTGGATGGGCATTTAATACACAGCGACATCCTTCAGTGGTTAGGAGAGGTTGAAGGGAGAAAGGAATAAATAAGGAAGGAGATAAAAATATACCATCCCGGCATATTGACTATCATGAATTAGAGGCACTTGAAAAACAGCAGGTGCAAAAGGATTATTCTGACTTATTTTCTGTTTCCTAAATGCAGGAGGTGAAATTCCTGAGTGAAAGACATTCTCCCTATACTAGAAGCAAAGACAGCATCCTTATCTTCAAGGATGAGAAGTAGAGACCAAGAGAAGAGTGTGCAGACCTTGTTAGAATAATCTTTGAAGCCTCTCACATACTTTAGTTGCTTCTTCACAATGTACTACTTGTCTAATTCAGTATATAATTAATTGACTATAATGGCTTTTTTGGGTCTTCATTTCTTTATGTCACACAAAACTTGGGTTGAATAAATCTGTATGCTTTTTTCCTGTTGATCTCTTTTATGTCAATTTAATTTCCAGGCCCAGCCAAAAAAAAAAAAAATAAAAAAAAAACCCTAAAGGGGAGCCTGGCTTAAAAGGCAGAGCACAGAAGATTCTTAGGGCATTGAGACTATTCTGTATGGCACTGTAATTGTGGACACGTGTCATTATATACTTATCAAAACCCATGGGCTGTATAACACTAAGACTGAACCCTGACATAAACTATGGACTCTGATAATGCTGTGTCAATGTTGTATCATCCATTGGAACAGATGTACCACTCTGGTGGGGATGTTGGTGGAGGAGGCTGTATGTGTTGGAGGGGGGAGGGTGTGTGTGTAAATTGCCTGTACTTTTTGTTCAATTTTGCTGTGAACCTAAAACTGCTCTAAAAAATAGTCTATTAACTAAAAAATAACACACCAACAACATTATGCCTATATTGAAAGTGAAAAAACACATGGAAAAAACTTCCCTGTGATGAAAATGGCCTGTCCTCCCATTAGAGTAACAGCTCTAGAACTTGGAGAGTTCTCCTGATGCCCAGCTCTTGGTCTGGTGCTACTTTATATGAGGAAATGGCCATTGGCAACTTGCCTGGGTGTCCTCTCTCTACTTGGACATGACAGGCAGGAAAATGATAAATTTACTTGTTTCCTTGCCTTCAGGGGAAGGCCTGATTGATAGAAATAGCCACTAAATGACTTTGCTAGACTGTAGAAACCACTTCTGTTTTCTTGGGGACCCTGTGCCGTCAAAGTGTCTTTGAAGGCTATTGCAAGGTGACCTGGG
>NW_007734292.1:40398-43180 GCF_000696425.1 Galeopterus variegatus | reverse complement strand
GTTTTCTTGGGGACCCTGTGCCGTCAAAGTGTCTTTGAAGGCTATTGCAAGGTGACCTGGGTGGCCTCTGAGTGTGATGGGGCCTTCACCTTATTTATTATCTAATCAGACTTCCTCGGATGACAAATTGGTGGCTTTGACATGGTTAGTGATACAGGGCTGTTATAATGAGATAGTGTGCGAGCAAATCAAGGCTTAATAAGCATTCTCTGTCTCCTCTTACCTTAGAACCTGTGAAGAACTCTTTCTAACTCCCAATGCCTTGTGTGGAAAACTCTCTTTCAAGGTTCATTAAATTTTTATTTTTTTGAGGAAAGAAAGTTAGAATAGGATAATGTTCTGTTTTTGAAGGAAGTTCAATTCTATGCTGTTGTAGTTGAATAAGCTTCAACCAAGGGTGAGCTGACTTGAGTTAAGGTGGGTTCTGCCACTCAGNAGTTGAATAAGCTTCAACCAAGGGTGAGCTGACTTGAGTTAAGGTGGGTTCTGCCACTCAGCATGACTTTGGGGGAGTCTCTTTCCTCTTTGAACATTGGTTTTCTCACGTGTATAACAGATAGAAGAATATTTATCTTAATCTTGCCTACTGTATACATTAAAAGTATGTGGTAAGTGTATAGAGAGAAGAAACGATGGTTATGGGTTGTTAGAAAAACTTGGGAAGCTTAAAGCGTGATCCCCCTCCTACCCCAGGATGCCTGTGGTCTAATCCTGGCTCTGAGATTCTTAGCACAGCACTGATTCTCTCTGGGCTTCTAAGATTCTTTCTCTATTAAGGTTCTATGTATTTAAAAATATGTTTGAGCCCATTGCTTTATATGTTTTGGGTCTTAAAAAGCACACATCTAGGGTGTATATTTTAAAGAATCTGATCTTTTAAATTGCGAAGATACCTTTCTCTATACGTTGAACTTTCAAAAGGAGAGAACAGAACTGAAGTTCCCAGAGGTGGGAAACAGGGAAGAGGAAGGTGGAAAAGGAAGGAATTGGTAAAGGGCCATGAAAAACGATTACATTGTATATTGTTGAAGATACTAATTATCATGATTTGAGCATCACATAATGTACGCAGATATTAATATTCAACTCTGTACTCCACACATATGTGCAATCAATTATGTTACAATAAAATATTGCAAAGATAATATATTGTAACTGTATGAAGTTTAAAAATTATAAAATCGTAGAAAATAAAAAGCAAAAGGCTTTTTATCCCCATTTCTCCAAAGCCCAATAGTTTGGTTTATTTCCAAGGAATCTCTGTGCTTATGAAAGTCTCTCTTTCTCTGTGTATAATATTTATTGCAGTTGAATCAGACTACAAAAAATCTGCAACTTTAAAAAATTTAATGTCATTCAAATTTATTTTTTTATATCAGTACATATCGTGCTATTTTTTACCTGTGTATCTACATGATGTTTCATTGCATGCACATAAGTTTATTAGCTAATCCCTTAATAACAAGAGTATTATTTATTAATTTTATACTTGTTTATTACTGTTATAGAAAGAACAGATGCATATAATAAGAAACATAAGGGCTGGCCAGTTAGCTCAGTTGGTTAGAGTGCAGTGTTGTAAAACCAAGGTCAAGGCTTCAAATCCCCATACTGTCCAGCCCCCCAAAACAAAGCACGAGCAGTAGACAAATATATAAAATGTAAAGCAAAACCTTTATTCTGACCCATTCCCACTTTTTACTTCTCAGATAAAATTCCCTAGAAGTGGCCACTTTGAGTAGGTTTTTGTTTTGTTTTGCTGTTGGTTATTATCATAACTTTAATTAGTATGCTTAACATTTCTATTTGTTGATTTACCAACTTTAGATAGTACCTGTTGACTGGCTGCTATGAAAACTAAACAGGGTGTCAGAAATTCTGTGGCACGGAGAAAAGGGCCATTTCTCAGAATATGTGTGTGTGTTTGTGTGTATCCTGATTAAATATTTACTTATACAATGTACTGATATAATCCTTTGGTAATAATTTTCCTATGTTTTGGAGACTTCTAATGCTAGCAGGGTCAAAAGATAGGGATAATTTTAGTCTGCCATTATTTCATGAAACTGATTACCTGCATCAGTTTTACACACATGTTTACAGTGATGCAGCCTTATTTTTGGAGTTATTGGAGCTCTTTCCAAAGAGGGGGTCCAAGTTTTGATCAGTGTGCAGCTGAGGCAGCATTGATAAGAGCATTGGCTGTCCACACACTAGACATAAAATCTAGTAGGTGGCAGAATCAACACAAATTCTGGCAGATTTCAATGTCAAATGGCTAAAGGTTCAATCTGAGCAAAAGATGCAGGTTATAGGATCAAGTGTACTGTACTACGAGACTTTCAGTATGACATAATTAATCAGATAATTTCAGGACAGACACCATAGAGTCATCTGAATCTGAATTCAATCCTAGGGTTAGGGGTATCAAATCTGGTTCCTCAGCACATCTATCATTGGTTGTAGAAATGTTTAGTAATGCAGGCCCTGATAGAAATTAAATTGGGAATTTCCAATAAGAAAAACTTATTTTCAACAGAAAAACTTCTTGAGTTAGGCAATAGAGTGTTTCCTGCATTTAAAAAATTTTATTGTGCTCATGTTGAGATTGGAATTGGTAAAGTGTTAAAGTGGGCTGATTTTACTATTATTAAGAAATTTGGGGCCGGCCTGGTGGCGCACTGGATAGTGCGACGCTTGGGAAGCGCGGCGGCGCTCCTACCCGAGGGTTCGGATCCCACATACAGACTGGTTCCCGCTCACTGGCTGAGCGAGGCGCGGG
>NW_007734292.1:38539-39694 GCF_000696425.1 Galeopterus variegatus | reverse complement strand
TAAGGTGGAATAAAGTACCAGAGATCTAGGCAAAAGGGAGGGAGATCGGGCTCTGCTCCTTTAGTCAGTTCCCAGGCATGTGGGGCTCTCTCCATCTCGGAGGGAGCCTGCACGACAGACATACGATTTAGTGGGACCACTTTCTAAAGGACCATGGGATCTGGATTCCCTGGAATCAGGGCCTAGATAAGGTGGAGTCTGAAGGGGGCTGGCTTTTTGTTGGGCAATTCTGTAGGGGGTACATAGCAAGTTATCAGTCAGCCATGGGAACAGAGTGACAGCAGTCATTCGAATGAGGAACTCTGGGATAGTCCTTGGGGTCAGAAGGAATGTTGGGATTAAAGCTCTGAACAGGAAGGTGGTGGTCATGGTGGGGGTGGAGGATTGTGGACCATGGTTCACCCAGTGTGGTTCCCACACGGGCAGCAGGAGAATCACCTGGGACCTTGTTAGAAGTGCAAATCCTCAGGCACACTCCAGACCTACCAAATCAGAAACTGTGGGTGTGGAGCCCAGCCATCTGTTCTACCAATCTCTCTGGTCATTCTGATGAACACTCATATTTAGTAACCACTGCTGTAGATTGACCAACTACCTGTTAATTAACTTGAGATTTATATAAGTAAGTACAGTTGAAATCTGAGTCAAAAAACCTAGATAAGTCATTTAAATTTTTTTTCAAACTTCTGCTATTGAAGAAAAGTTTATATTTTTATCTGCTACATAAAAAATAACATTAATTGAAAAGTTTCTAGATACTTGGCAATGTTCTTAATATTTTAGCTGCATTATTTCCTTGAGTTTTCCCAACCTTCCTATTAATTAGGTGCTATTTTAATTTCCATTTTACAGATGAAGAGACAGAGGGATTAAGAATCTCATTAAAGGTTTTGGACCTAATAAGTGGCAGAGCTGAAATTTGAAGCCAGGGAGTTTCACTAAAATGAACTTGGCTTTTTTAACTGCTTAGCTGCACTATATGAATTCTTAATTTCCCATTACACTCTCCTTGAGCAGAGGACTGTGGACCATGCACAGTTTGGTAATGTATATTGATTAGTGTTTTCCTGCTTTGGGTATGATGTAAAACTGGCATTTTGCCTGTCCTGGCTAATTCATTGTTCTTGGATCACTATAGTCAACCATTTCAAAACA
>NW_007734292.1:35745-37364 GCF_000696425.1 Galeopterus variegatus | reverse complement strand
GAACTGGGTAATTTGTAAGAAAATGAAATGTATTGCTTACAGATTCAAAAGTTGGGAAATCCCAAAGTCCAGGGAACACATCTGGTGAGGGTTTCTTTGGTGGTGGCTTTACAGCGATGCAGGAGTCTCACATGGCAGAAAATGGTGGAGCAGAAAGAGAGATTCTCACATGCTCTCCTTTTAGAGCCCTCAGAAACATGCCCATGACCACCATTATTAATTAATCCATTCATCAGGCCATGGTCCTAAGGATCTAATGACTTCCTCAAGGCCCCACCTTTCAATTACCATGATAGGAGTTCCCACCCTCAGCAGTTACAGTGGGGATCAAGCTTCTAATACATGAAACTTGGGAAACATAATGCAATCCATATCAAATGTTGGTAACATTTCTAGAGTTGTGCCTGATTTGCTGGAAAATCCTAAATATCAAATATCACTCATTCTAAGACAAATATTATTACTTCACATTCTAATACTTCTGAAATCAGAATATACCTGTAGTTGATGAATACATGGTAGTGTGTTAACATGGAAATTTTAGCTGAAGCTACAATAGAAATGATATTTTCAAAGAAGTTGATAGGAGAAGGAATCATAACCTTTTGTATTTTTTACTTTTATTTTTAGTTGTGGTAAAATATACGTAACACACAATTTACCATCTTAACCATTTTTAAGTGTATTAAGTACATTTGCATTGTTGTGCAACCATCACCACCATCCGTCTCAAGAACTTTTTCATCTTCTTAAACTGAAACTCTATACCTATTAAATAACAGCTCCCATTCTCCCTTTCTCCTCAGCCCCTAGCAACCACTATTTTACTTACTATTTCTATAAATTTATCTACTCTAGATACCTTATATATGTAGAATCATACATACAGTATTTATCTTTTTGTGCCTGTCTTATTTCATAATGTTCTCAAGGTTCATCTATGTTGCAGCATGTATCAAAATTTTCTTCCTCTTTTAAGGCAGACTAATATTCCATTGCATGCATTTACTACATTTTGTTTATTCATTCATCCATTGATGGACACTTGAGTTGCTTCTACCTTTTTGGCTATTGTGCATAGTGCTGATATGAACATGGATGTAGAAACAGCTGTTTGAGTCTCTGCTTCCACTTCTTATAGGTATATACCCAGAAGTGAAATTGCTGGATTATCTATGTTTAATTTTTTGAGGAAACTCCAAACTGTTTTCTAGAGTGACTGTACCATTTTCTATTTACATCCATGGTGCACGAGAGTTCCAGTTTCTCTGCATGCTTGCCGACACACACACACACTCACACACACACACACCCCCACACACACACACGTATTTGATATTAGCCATTCTAATGAGTGTGAGGTAGAGGAATCATGACTCTTAACAACCTGCTCACATAGAGGGTATCAAAAAAGGCAGGGATTGGATATTTGGGGATGACTTTCAGGAGCAAATGTCAGTGGAGAAGAAAGGTGTTGATGTGGTCTCATGGGGAGAACAAGTAAAACCTCTGGGAGTTATAGTTGTGCCTTCTTTGTTTTCTCAAGTCAAAGCAGACTCCCCCCCACCCCCCAATTCCAAGGAGACCACTTGGAGATCTAACACGTATCCTGCCAGCTG
>NW_007734292.1:28684-34262 GCF_000696425.1 Galeopterus variegatus | reverse complement strand
GGTACTGGAATCCCTGTCACACTTCCTTCAAGACAGTAGGGTTCTTTGATTCTAAGATGTTTAGCTTTGAGTTTGACAGCCTACTTGGACCTCACTGTTTCTCAGCCACATGCTGACAAACACTTTTTTCCTTTTCTCTCTCTCTCTTTTTGCCGGAAGTTTAGAAATGTTATAAGATTAGGGTTTCTTTAATACTGATGGCTTAAATATATATAAAAAAGTAAGGTTTACCATTTATTCAAGGCATACAAAGTATCAAGTTATATGTGTTTGTTATGTGTCTTAGTCCCTTTTGTGCTGCTATAACACAATACCTGAGACTGAATAATTTATAAAGAACAGATTTATTTCTTATAGTTCTGGAGGCTGGAACTCCAAAATCGAGGGACCCACATCTGGCAAGGGCATTCTTGCTGCATCATCCCATGGTGAAGGGCAGAAGAGCAAGAGAACATGTGCACACATGCACAAGAGAGATTGGGGCAAAATAAATATATTTATTTTTAAGTCAGGAACTCACTCTCATGATAACAGCATTCATTCATTCACAGGGCAGAGCCCCAATGACCTAATCTCTTCCTAAAGTCCTTATAGCTCTTGTCTTCTTCTGAGCCCTCACCAGAATTGCCTTTAAGGCTCCATTCATAGCAATCTAGGCTTTTTCTACCCTTCCCCTCCAAATTCTTCCAGCCTCTATGCGTTACCCAGTTACAAAGCCACTTTTACATTTTCAGGTATTTGTTATAGCAGCAGCCCCACTTCTTTGTCCCAGTTTTCTGTCTTAGTTTGTAATGGAATACCTGGGATTGGGTGATTTATACAGAACAGAGATTTATTTCTTATAATTCTGGTGGCTGGGAACTCCAGGGATGAGGGGCTCACATCTGGAAGGGCCTTCTTGCTGCATTGTTCCATGGCAGATGGACAAGAGAGCATGAGAGAGAGAGAGAGAGAGAGAGGGAGCTGAACTCATTGTTGTATCGTGAACTCACTCCCAAGATACATAAGCCACTACCCTGATAACAGCATTAATGTTTTTGTGAGGGCAGAGTGCTAATGACCTAATCACCTCTTAAAGGCCCCACTTCTCAAGATTGTTGCATTGGGAATTAAATTTCCAACACATGAACTTTTGGGAACACATTTAAACCATANACATCAAGACCAAGTTTTGATTATGACATGGCACTGAAGATTTTTATTACCAAATCAAAACTGCATTTTGTGACTTTAAGTGACAGATGAATGTTTCATGACTTAAGAATAACCAGAGAATTCATGTAATCAACTTTCATTTTTATCCTGTATACGGGAATTATTGGTCCCACAGAGTACATTTTAATGGACAGAGAAAGATAAAAATTAAGTTGCTCTATGATTATATCCTGTAAATTGGACTTATTCGGTGAAATTGTTAAATGCACATGTAAATGTGGTGGTGTCTTTCCCAACTGTATTCTTCCCAATTGTAATTAAAATGATGGTAAGTTGTCTTTAGAAAATTGAGGGTTGGGAGGTGGTAGGAGAAAGTCTTCATCTGAAATTTTTAGGACATTTAGAAAGAGATAACAATCCAAAGTTATAGTGTTCAGCTGTGGTGTGTTTTGCTTTGAGAAGAAGTGAGTTATCCAATGAGAGGCATCTAAATAGAGGAAATTGGTCAATCTGTTATAGCTGAAGAAGTTCAGAAAATGCAGTTGGCTTTCCAAAATCCTGGTTAGTGGAACCTACAACAGCAAACCTATGACAATTCTAGTGCAATTATAAAGCAATGACTTCTACTTTCATTACTGTAAAGTGATGCTTCTGTTGATTATGGCAGAGGGTCAGACTGTGAAATGAAACTGAAAGAGAGAATGAGAATTTTGGAAGTAACTATTCCTCTATGGCATAGGCTATGGAAGATAGAGACTTGGACTACTGCCAATGAAGCTGAATTTTTCTGTAATAGAGTAAATATTTCAGGTTTTGAGGGTCAGACTGTCTCTGTGCAACTACTCAATTCCACTGTCAAGGTGCAAACACAGCCATAGACAACACATAATAAATGGGCGTGACTGTGTTCCAACAAAAATATATTTATAAAAACATGCAGTGGGCAGGATTTGACCTGTAGCCTGTAGTTTGCTAACCCCTGTTATACATGCTTCCAAAAGATTGATCTTCTGGTTGCAGTTCCAGCACAAAAAAGGTTTTGAGAAGAACCCTATGAGTTTCAGACCAGGCTCAAAAATTTTCATCTTTCCCAAACCCAAAGTAAAAGGCATGGACTTCTACTTTGTTTACATGATGTGGAAACCAGTCTTTTTCCAGTCAATTTATTGTGACAGCTGGTACATTTAGTATAGTAAACTGATTCACAGTTTATTTCACAGAACTGATTGGTCAAGCTGTCATAACAGTGTGCTCTTGCCAAGATAGAACCTTGATGTAATTTCAACAGATACTCCTCCAGGAACCAATCTACCTGAAAATGTACCTGTAATCTACATTTCTCACTGAGCCTCGTATGAGAACACCTAATTAAATCATACCCTGAATGAGGACACAGCTTGCTTTAGAATTAATTTAACCGAGGAATTAGGAAACTTCTGAGGTTGCTGCAAAAATTGGTAACAGGAAGTCATTTGCAAATGCCTAAGCATTCATATTCTAGAAGACACAGGTCATCTATTTTTGGGTAGGAAGTCACTTGATGGGTGCATGTTCTGAAGTCCCAAGGAGAGGAGTAATGAAAAGTGCTTTTTAAAACTCTCAGAAGTTAGGACAATATCTCTTCCTTTTCTTGGTACCATCGCTGGGTTTTCATTAAGTGTAACCATTTTGACTGAGCAGTTTTGACTTGTCTGATATAAACATGCACTGACTTTATTTTTCCAATATTGGATTGTATCTGTTGAGTTTTTCTTTCCTGCTGGGAAGCTGACTCCCTTCATGACATTTTTGGTTGATTTTTTGATTTTTTAGTCACTTTGACCTAATCACCTCTTAAAGGCCCCACTTCTCAAGATTGTTGCATTGGGAATTAAATTTCCAACACATGAACTTTTGGGAACACATTTAAACCATAGCACCATATTAAAATACGATGGGTCTTCAAAAAGTTTGTGGAAAGATTTGTATTATCTTTTAATTCCATTTTTCCACGAACTTTTTGGAGCACCCTCATAGCTATTAACAAAAATAATTACTTAATTTTTTTGAAATTATTTTTTTTCTGTTGTATTATGTCTCAGTTCATTCTGGGTGCTATAATTTTATAAACTAGGTGGCTTATAAACAACAGAAATTTATTTCTTGTAATTCTAAAGGCTGGGAAATCCAAAATCAAGGTACTGGCTGATTTGGTGTATAGTGAGGGCCTGATTCCTCATTCATAGATGGTACCTTCTTGCTACCCTCATGTGGTAGGAGGGGCAAGGAAGCTCTCTGAGGACTCTTTCATAAGGGTGCTAATCCCATTCATGAGGGCTCCACCTTTATGACCTGATCACCATCCAAAGGACCTCCTAATGCCCTCTCATTGGTGATCAGGTTTCAACAGATGAATTTGGGGGGGACACATTCAGACCATAGAATGTTATAAGAGTTCTTGCAAATTGGTTTTGACTGATATGTTCAAGTTAGTAACTCAGCATCCACTAAATAGCAATAGCAGTGTAATAATGGAAGAGAAGCTTATTTATTTATTTTTTTTCCTTTTTGTCTTTTTTACTGACTGGTAACGGGATCGCAACCCTCGGTGTCGCGCCCGTACCGGGGACCGGCAACGGGATCGCAACCCTCGGTGTTGCGCCCGTGCTGCGCTCAGCCAGTGAGCGGGAACCGGTCACCACATGGAATCCGAACCCTTGGCGGGAGCGCCGCCGCACTCCCAAGTGGCGCACTCTCCAGTGCACCACCAGGCCGGCCCAAAGAAGCTTATTTTTAGGAAAACAGAGAGATGTTGTTTTGTTATTATTTGAAAGTAATTTCTCCATAATTCTGGTTATCCTTAACCACACCATAGGTACATATAGCTCAGCTCTATATTCTGCAGAGTTATTATTTGTATTTTGTCAGTAGTTAACAGTAATAAACAAAATTGGCTTAAACAGTAAGAAAATTTATTTTCTTTAATAACAAAAGATACAGAGGTAGAATGGGCTTCAGATGTTGTATTTTTGAGCTGGTTCTGCGTCTCTACCCTTCTCGTGGGTGGTGTCATCCTCAGTCTGGTAACAAGACCGTAGTTGGAGTTCCAGCAATATGTGCAGTCATGACAATTGCTAGAAAAAGAGGAAAGATTTTGTCTCTTAAGAAAATTTCTCCTTGGGGCCGGCCCGGTGGCGCACTGGATAAGTGAGCCGCTTGGGAAGTGCGGCGGCGCTCCCGCCCGAGGGTTCGGATCCCACATACAGACNAACTGGCGAGGGGTGAGGTACTACTATGATTGATTTAGAAAGTCAGGTCCATTCCCTGGAGCGCTGATGGGTTAGTTTCTCTTGAAGCACAGGGCCAAGCGAAGGAAGGGCCAAGGCCAGGCAGGACTCTGCTAGGAAGGAGGTTGGCTGGGATGAATACTGTATAAGCAGCCAATAATTTCTATATAAAACAGTGGGCTTTCAAAGAAATTCCTATGACCATCAGTGGTTAAAATACATTTTCTTCAGATGAAAACATTCCCGTTGTTGGATCACAAATATTTCATCATACCAAAGCTAGAAGGAACCTTAGATATTGTCTAGTTCAAACTCTTTACTTGGGAACTGAAGTTCAGAAAATGCAGTTGGCTTTCCAAAATCCTGGTTAGTGGAACCTACAACAGCAAACCTATGACAATTCTAGTGCAATTATAAAGCAATGACTTCTACTTTCATTACTGTAAAGTGATGCTTCTGTTGATTATGGCAGAGGGTCAGACTGTGAAATGAAACTGAAAGAGAGAATGAGAATTTTGGAAGTAACTATTCCTCTATGGCATAGGCTATGGAAGATAGAGACTTGGACTACTGCCAATGAAGCTGAATTTTTCTGTAATAGAGTAAATATTTCAGGTTTTGAGGGTCAGACTGTCTCTGTGCAACTACTCAATTCCACTGTCAAGGTGCAAACACAGCCATAGACAACACATAATAAATGGGCGTGACTGTGTTCCAACAAAAATATATTTATAAAAACATGCAGTGGGCAGGATTTGACCTGTAGCCTGTAGTTTGCTAACCCCTGTTATACATGCTTCCAAAAGATTGATCTTCTGGTTGCAGTTCCAGCACAAAAAAGGTTTTGAGAAGAACCCTATGAGTTTCAGACCAGGCTCAAAAATTTTCATCTTTCCCAAACCCAAAGTAAAAGGCATGGACTTCTACTTTGTTTACATGATGTGGAAACCAGTCTTTTTCCAGTCAATTTATTGTGACAGCTGGTACATTTAGTATAGTAAACTGATTCACAGTTTATTTCACAGAACTGATTGGTCAAGCTGTCATAACAGTGTGCTCTTGCCAAGATAGAACCTTGATGTAATTTCAACAGATACTCCTCCAGGAACCAATCTACCTGAAAATGTACCTGTAATCTACATTTCTCACTGAGCCTC
>NW_007734292.1:2487-28077 GCF_000696425.1 Galeopterus variegatus | reverse complement strand
AGGAAGTCATTTGCAAATGCCTAAGCATTCATATTCTAGAAGACACAGGTCATCTATTTTTGGGTAGGAAGTCACTTGATGGGTGCATGTTCTGAAGTCCCAAGGAGAGGAGTAATGAAAAGTGCTTTTTAAAACTCTCAGAAGTTAGGACAATATCTCTTCCTTTTCTTGGTACCATCGCTGGGTTTTCATTAAGTGTAACCATTTTGACTGAGCAGTTTTGACTTGTCTGATATAAACATGCACTGACTTTATTTTTCCAATATTGGATTGTATCTGTTGAGTTTTTCTTTCCTGCTGGGAAGCTGACTCCCTTCATGACATTTTTGGTTGATTTTTTGATTTTTTAGTCACTTTGGAAATTAAAATAGTCTCATTTCCTATTCTTAAAACTTAAAAATTTTCCTGTTCTTTTTTTAACCACAACCACATACTTATTTCAGTGTTTTCCTACCTACCCCCAGTTGCCTCCAAAGCCAGCAAAGACTGGATTTCTGTCTGGAAACTCGGAGTGTTTGTCAAGGGTCTAGACTTTCACAATCCCTCTTCCCTGTATTTTTCCCTCTGGCGTCAGGCTGTTGAGATGCTGAAGGAAAGGAGCCATCTTCTCATAGAACTGCAGACGGACAATTGACTGTCCTCAACATGGTGTTTGGAATCACTGTTCCATTATGCGAACAATTTCAGATTGGCAGTGGCAAGTCTATTTCCCCCATCTGTGGTCTGTGACTTCATCTCAGCTATCTGCCCATGTATCAATTTCCTCTGAGGGCCAAGCATACACATGACCGCTCTCTCAGCAGGATAATTTTTGCTCCTTGGGAGCCCTCAAGGCAACCTCCTCTTGTAACATCCCCCGGCATGGTACTTCTGAATGAGTCCTAACTCCTTCCTTCCTAACTCCTAGTCCCCACTGTGGGCAGTCAGTCCTCTTTGCAGCCTGGCACTGCTGGGTTCCTCTTGCCCAGCAGGAAGGTTGGGCTTCACCAGTGCAGTTGTACAGCACTTGTGCTCAGATGGGCCCCACACTTCGAGTTTAATGCTTTGGAGGATGCCGTGTTGAAATTCTTAACATTTTTATCTTTAAGTCTGTGTTTTGGAAGTGAAGTTCGATGGGAAAATGGAACATATATCAGGAGCCTTGGCCCCTGTGAAAACCCACATCTTATTGCTTCTTCACCTTCCTGGGACAGCTTCTCAGCTGCCCTTTCCCATTCCTTCATGCCCTGGGTCTACCCGGCCTCCCTGTCCCCATCCTTGCCCTGCAACTGTTAATGCCCTCTGCCTGGGGCAGCGGCTGTGTGTGTGTGTGTGTGTGCGCGCGTGTGCGCATGTGCGTGTGCGTGTGCGTGTGTGTGTGTGTGTGTGTGTGCTGGCTCGAGCTGCATGGAGACCTGGGCATGGACGTGGGGAGGCTTGGGTTGTGTGCATGCCCTGCTGTGTCATGGGCCAAAACAAGGAAGCATTTGTCCCTGCCTTGGGCTGGCAAGACCACAGTACTTTTGGTAGACAATTCAACAGAGGCCTCTTGCCCATCCCCAAGCCAAGTACTGAGGGCATCCTGGCAGGAAGGTTGCAATGCCCTCAGACTCATCCTTCTACTGTGGGTTGAGATGATGGGCCCATGAAAAGGGGATATTGATTTTGCATCCCTGGTCAGGGCCCCACATTTTCACTTTGCACTGGTCTCTGCAAATTATGTAGCCAGAGCTGTCAGTAGTGGTCTTCTTGGGGTGTGTTGGCCAAGCAGCTCAGGCCACTTTAGTAGCGACTACTTCACCTATACCAAGGTGCATGCCTTGTTACTAAAAATAGTGGGACTGAAGGCATTCCCTGGCATTCTCTCTCCCTGACCTGCCATATCTCTCTTGAACCCTTTCCCCTCTCAAGCCGCTAAATGACTTGTCAAATTCCAACTACTTACCTACCAGCCCTAACCTAATGATGGGGTGTTTAGAAGACTCCCCCGCATCTTGTAAGAGGGAATTGGGAGGCATCAAAAGCCCATTCACCTTCTTAGGTGGGAGGTTGGTGGCCCTCTATGACACTGAACTGCCCCCATGTCCAGTCCTCTTTCATTTCTCAGTGACAAAGGGCTGGGAAACCATTTCAGCCTTTTTCGGTGCTGAGGGAACAACGGGGACTCACCTTAAACCTGGGACCTTCTCTAGCTTGGTAGGCACTGACTTTGCTTTAATCTCTGCTCTCTCCAGTTACCTCCTGGGCAGGAAAACATTTCTATCAGGGCTTCTCCCCGCTTTGTTAACAAGTGTTCACGTGGACCCTCGGTGTTAAACGAATTCAGGGTAGGCTGCAGTTGGCAGGCTATTTTTCTGAAATGACAGTCTCACTGAACAACTAAATTTCTACGCTGTATACATTCTTGTATTCAACTTTGCCCTGCTTCGAACTTCCTTCCCCGCTGTAATATCTGGCTTGAATGTTCTACACGTTCTCTCTTAGCATTTTGTGTATTGGAAACAGCTATAATGATTTTTCTGAGTTTCACTAACTTAAACTAAGCGTTAGCTTTCTGTGTGCAAGAAGAAAAAAAACAAAAATTGGTCCTATTTACATGGCATTTATAACAATTCAATGAAATGATAATTGTAAAACTTCTCAAATTTTAAGAGTTCTATAAGTTTGAGATATCCATAATCTGAATAATAAAAAAAAAGCTCTAGACATCCTTGGCCTTCCTCTGGGCAACAGTTATTTGGTAATGGGGGCAAGCAGAACAAAACAAACACCTCCAGACTCCTTTAGGTTCAAGACGATGAAGTGAAGTTTAATAAAAGGAGCATTTCTTGGTAAAATGGTGGTCATCTGGGAGAGAGGAGTTGAATATAGTTCTTAGTGCTTTGTGGCTGTGCATGAGGCAGGGCTCATTTATTGTGAAGAGATGAGGCTGATTAATGTATCTGAGGTAAATGGGTTTGGGAAAATAGAATTGGGTGCTTTTATGTTCTAAAAACCATGATGGTGCTTTTGAACTCCACCTGGTGTTTCTGTTGGCGGATATTGAGCCGCTTTGATTCTCTCCCTTGTTGCCTCTCTAAGGAGTTCATTCACACTCATTTTTTTCTTTAATTATTCTTCTGTTTTATCTTTTCTACTTAAAAACTACCACCTCAACATGTGCTCATATTTTTGAATTTAGGGTGTCCTGTGGAGCAGACGGCTGCCGAGGCTTCAGTCATTTAGAGTCTGGGATGGCATCTGATGACAACACAGGGCTGACTTTCGGGGACCTTATTCTCTGCTGTTGTTTACCAGCTTCAAATTCCATCTGGTCTTGCTGACAGGAACCTTGACACCATCTGCAAAATCTTGTAATAAACCAATTTTAGTCTGAAGGAAGGGAAAATAGCAAGTTGAAGCCCATTTGGGAAATGTCATGTTTGGTGCTTCAGAAGGAAGAATGGAAAGAAACACGTGTTAATATATGTTCATGTATTTGGGGGACTTCCTGAGGGGACACATCTATAGATGGAGTGTTTAAGTATACCAACATTGTTCTCGTCAATCAGGAAAGCATAGACTAATGTCCAGGAAATCCACAAAATGCGACATTACTCCAGTATGGGTTTTGATGATGAATTGACACTAAGGTTGTGTTTATACATATTAAGTCTTCCTCCCACCATAGTACAATCAGGGTCAATGTGTTTTGCTTGTGTATGTGGCATGTAAAAAATTATAGTTATGTCTTTTTCCTATTACCTAAAGAGTCCACTTATGTGTGATGTAAATCTCCACAAACATATAATCTCATCTTAGAACAAAAGATAATAGTCATAATAATAGCTAAAATTTATACAGTGCTGAGTGCCCTGTGCTGCTCCGAATACCATACAAATATTGGCTCACTTAATTTCCACAACAAACCTGAAGCATAAGTGTTATTATTATCCCCACTTTACAAACGAGGAAACTAGCACAGAGAGGATAAATAACTTGTCAAGGGTGCTCAGCTAGTAAGTGGGAGAGCCAGGATTTTGAATTTAGGCTCTTGTTTCAATTGATAGGGTTAAGGTTAGCCACTATGCTAAAGGTGATTTCCATATACTTTACCAACTATATTTTTTATGTTTAGTCCTCATTTAGGATTATTTGCTGGCCATTCTCCATTTGCTGCGCTAGGTCTATTCTCCCTTCTCTATTCTGGGCAGGCTCAGAGAGACTTACCCTCTATAGCTGCATCCCTGGGCTTCCTGGCTTCTATTTTCCAGTTGGCTTTGGCCAATGAGAGGCACCAGGAAGAGGTGAGAAGGTGAGCACTTACTGACTGTGGGCCACCCTTGTTGTCAGTGGGCACCCTCTTGTTGGGTGGCCCACCCCCTTCAGATCTGGTAACACTATGGTCTACATCTTCATTCAGGCTACAAGGGGAATGAAGCCTTCCAGCCTGTGCACTGGGCACCCTCTTGTTGGGTGGCCCACCCCCTTCAGATCTGGTAACACTATGGTCTACATCTCCATTCAGGCTACAAGGGGAATGAAGCCTTCCAGCCTGTGCACGTTCTGGTACTTAATCATCACTGAGGATTCTCTGAGCCCTGCCCACACCTTTGCAAATAATCCCTTTATTAAAATTTAACCCTTTGAGTATGTTCTCTATTTCTGCAGAAATTCTGACAAATACAGGCTTCCAATGAGAGTTCATGCATTGTCTTCTACTTGAGCTCCCAGTACTCAAAAACACTTGATATTTTTTTAGAATTAATCAGGAAAAGATAAATGGGGAAAAAGAGTTAAAACATAGAGTAGGGCCACACAAGACCTATCAACTTGACCTAGAATGGACAATAATAATCTCGTAATTGAATAAAGACTTATTCTTTTCCAGGTGATTTTAGATGCATACATTAATAACAACTACAGCTAACATTACAAGTACTGTGTTCCGTGCACCCTACTGAGAACTTTATAAAAATATTTTAATTCTCAGAGCAATCCTAGAAAGTAGAAATCCTTATTTTCATGTTGCAGATGAAGCAACAGAAGTTTAGAGAGATTAAACAATCTGTTCATGGCTGAGCATTTAATAAGTCATTCACGTGGGTTTACATCCATGAAGCTGACTCCAGGGCCCATGATTTTAGCAATATGCTTATGCCTTGTGGATCTGATTTTGCTCTTAAAACAACTTAGGAAGTAGGCCAGGCAGGTATAATTTTCTTCCCTTTATTACAGTTGTGTATACTGACTCACAGTGGGTTGAAGTGACTTTCTTTAAGATCACAGAACAAATTAGTCTACACTTATAAATGGCAGAACAGCTGATTAATGGAAAATCTTGTGGAAATCAAGCAACCTTTGAGACAGCATTGGTTTAGCTACTAGACCTTGAATGATTCAGCCTCTGACCTTCATTTCTCCACTCATAAAATGGGAGAAATAATTCCTCTTTCATAGAGTATGTGAGGATGATTGAAAGTAATTACATAAAAATGTTTATTACAGTAGTTATTTAACATATGCTTCAAGAGATGTCCTCACAAACCATCAAAGGGTAGAGCCATGAAGAGAGGGACAGACGGCAGCAGAGGATATTTGGCTCCTGACACCTACCTGGTGAGTTCCACAAATGCATAATAGTAATGATAGTTTCCAGGGGATTCTGCTGTGGATAGACAGAGCTTCGTCCACCTTTGAACATGTACTAAATGCCTGTTCCATGATAATAAAGAATTTTATATCAATTTTATATGAATTTTATATCAATGTGAGACTTTATTTTGGGGATGTCCTTTATCTTTATTGTAGAAACTTTAATTCTAAGAATAGGTAGCCAAAGTTCTTTTTTTTTTTTTTTCTTTTCTTATCCAAGGTACACCTTGAGGTAAAGATTTCTTTAGTAGGACATTGGGTACATTTATGGAGGACAATGATTTTATAAACAGAATAACTGTATCTGTTATGGTGAGGCCTTGATATGCTGTGTATTAATCCCCTTGTGAGTGGTTTTAGGGTATATTCTTAGCGAGTTTGAAATGTGAGGCCTTTTCTTTTTTTTTTCCTTTTTGTCTTTTTTCGTGACTGGCAACGGATCGCAACCCCCAGTGTCCCCCCCGCCCCTCGCTCAGCCAGTGAGCGGCTGGTCTGTATGTGGGATCCGAACCCTCGGCAGGAGCGCCGCCGCGCTCCCAAGCGGCGCACTGTAGCAGTGTGCCACTGGGCCGGCCCCGTGAGGCCTTTTCTTAATCATCCCAGAAGGAAGTGATTTCTCACCCCTCTGAACTGTGGCAGAACTTATTGTCAGTAGCACTTCTCTGAAGGTAATGTTTCTGATTTGAAAATAATTATTTGTGTACTTTTTTCCTTTTCTAGATTGAGAGCTTATATTTTTAAAACACTGTACTCCTGATGACTGCACATAAATGTCTTAAGAATGAATTAAATAGATATTTTTCCATATTATCAGATATCTGTTCCATATTATGCCTTGGGACTTCTGCTGTTCTTTCAAAACATTGGACATCTTCTATGTGCCAGGTACTCAGGTCTTGCATCATAGTACCTGACACACAGGTGCAAATAATTATAGTATGGTATACTAGATTCTTTAAGGGTCTGTTTGCAAGGCATAGTGACATTCTTTGATAGTAACATTGAAAGCAAATGTGATGTTTAGAAAACATAATTAGAAATGATTCATACATGTTATTTTTCTTGCTAAGAAGTAGAATAATAAATGCAGTAAAGCCTCCCATAGCCAGATACTTGGGGAATGGAGTATTTTGGTTACTGACATTTTCTGGTCAACTGAGAGTTAACTCACATGATATTTGTGGTCACGAAAATGCATCATGAACATTGTCATTACTAAAAAATATCCTATAGCTCCACAAGATGGGGATATGTTCCTGGGAAGCAGAGCTTTCAAGTCAAATTTTAATTCAATTTAAATTCACTGCATTTCTTTGGATCATGGCATATTTCTCATTTTTTAGGGAAGAAAATGTCTGGAACATATTAGTCACTCAATATACACTGGCTGAATAAATGTCAAACAGAAAAGTTAGTTTTAAGGTTACTGTTGAAAATGACAGATTACCAGAAGTTCACTCAGAATAAATGAATTGAAATTTTCAAGATAGAATTTAGCACATTTTTACAATGTTTATTTTGTTTTCAGAAAAACAAAAAATAAAAAACAAACAAAAAATAACAGGAGGCTAAGTAACCAAGCAAATAATTTCATCAAACAGATTTCGTAAATGTCAGATGAGGTGGTATGGCTTGCAATGACCTTTTTTGCTCATATTCTTTAATTTTTCTAAATTAAAAGTAATACAAGCTTATTGTAAAAATATAGACGCTGCATATGTATACAAAATAAAAGTAGTCCCTCTTCTTGTCCTGCCCCCAGTTGCAGCCCACTCAGTTAACAGTATCTTTCAGTTCTTTTGCTGTACATTTACAAGCATATTTTTCTTTATAGTGAGAAAGACTGAATATATAATGGACAATGGCCAGACCACATACAAAAATAGAACTCTGACTCGCAATCTGCAGCAACCAGCCCAGGAAATCAAACATTATTTATATTAACTAGTTCAGGAAGCCATCCTGCTTTCTATGTCAGACCTGTAGGAAGTAAGACACTAGTTTTAGCAACTGGTCCAGACAGCCAAACAACAACCTCTGTAACAATCAGCCCAAGACAGCTAAGACTTCACAGATAACTGACAGCTTCTATAATTTCTATCCCCATTTCCAATTTAGGACTAACCAGAGAAGGCCAGATATGTATCACTAAACAATCACACAGGATGCCCCACTACTACTTGGCCTGCCTACATCTTCCCCATGCCAACAGCCTCCAATCAGGGCACACCTAAAGCCTTCCCTGTTTCAACTCGAAAGCTTTCCCACTCCTGCCTGCCATTGAGTCTTGGCCAAGCACAAGTGATGGTGGTTAATGCCCTTGCTATAGCAAGCTCAGAATAAATAGCCCTTGCTGTTTGTAGCAACATCAAAAAATATGAAAATTCTTGGGAGTAAATTTGACAAAATATGTGCAAGATTTGTACACCGAAACTACAAAACATCGCTGAGCGAAATTAAAGAAGATCTAAAATAAATGGAGAGATGAATCATGTTCATGGGTTGGAGAACAATATTTTTAAGGTGCTGATTCTTTCCAAATTGATCAACAGACTTGATGTAGTTCCAATAAAAATATCAGCAGGTACTTTAAAAAATAGATTATAGTAGCTCTCTTTTGATGGTTTCAGTTGCCAAAAATATTAATGCAAGTGTTAAATATAAAATATTAAATGGAAAAA
Organism: Galeopterus variegatus; assembly: GCF_000696425.1. Taxonomy (NCBI): domain Eukaryota; kingdom Metazoa; phylum Chordata; class Mammalia; order Dermoptera; family Cynocephalidae; genus Galeopterus; species Galeopterus variegatus. The sequence continues at coordinate 19,783 of NW_007734292.1, read as the reverse complement.
TCATGAAATTAGCAATTCATAGAATTATCACAAATTTCCAGTCAGAAAAATCAAAGGTAAATTAGTGTATTGTTTCCTCTACTCCATGGTTTTTTCCATAGAAGTTTCTCTATGTTTCAAAAAGCTATCTCACAATTGACCTTTTGGGGTTCATGTGTTCCTTGTAAGGTGGCATCAGTCTGTGTGCATAATTTCTCCCGCTGTATTGCAAAGTTCTCCAAGGCATATTTTATTTTTGAAACCTTCTTATGCATCCTAATAGCACCTAGTATAGTGCCTTACACATAACATCTTAGACATTTTTAGATATGCATCAAATTATATTTAAACTCTTTCTCAGAATGTGAAAAGTCATCATGAAGCACAACAGTAAGTGAATATTTCTGCCCTTCTCTAGATGACTTATTCAGTTAAAAGTACTCACTGGTTGCTTTTTTTGGTCCTATTTCACTGTTTCTTTCCTCTCAAGTACTTACTTATAGGTATTGAGCTATCCTCACATATTCTGATATACCTCTTCCTTTTCCATAGAAAAATAAATACATACACTATTTATTCCCCAGTTTCTATTTACAAGTAATCCCCATTCGAAACTCTAACGTTAGTATTGGAACTGGTCAGTGACTGACACTGCCTTTATATCAGAATATCACTTGCCTATGGGAAGATCACAAATAACCAATGACAGTTCCCTCCAGTCATTTCACTTTCTTGGACTCATTTGGTATAATTCAGGGTGATGTGGGAAAAGTTGCCAAAAGTGAATAAAGTTATTTCTTATATTTACTCTTAGGAAACAGTTTTATCACCTTACTATTACTTAAAAAAAAATTTTTTTTTCGCATTGTGAGGTTTAGTTTAAACATTTAGCTTAGTTGCACTAAATTACCCAAACATGAGTTTTCCCAAATACCAAGCAGATAAGGACTTCCTGATAGGTTCCCAGGCTGTTTTCCTGCAGCTGTCCCCCTTCATCAGTCTCCTTTCCTGCAAGTGGCCATTGTGCCCTTTTGCACAGGTGCTCTGTTTGTCATTGTGGTCCCTTACTGAGATAATCTTTAGAGTCAGAATTTTCACGTTATTTTCCTCTTGCTCCTCTTTCCATCCTCCCAAATGCATGGATGTGCCGATTTGAATGCAGCCAATGTGATCATACTGTCCATCCCTCCCTGATGTCTTTATACCTTTGAGACTATGTGTTTTTACGTTTTTCTGTTGAAAATTTAACATGACTCCATGTGGCAGGCAGTAATGGAGACTGTACAAAAGAATGCGTACAGATGAAAGGAGAAGAACCCAGAGGGATCAAAGATTCATTGCACATGGAGGAAGTGGATAGACAGAGAACTGCCCATAGAATGGGTGAGTCCCATCCTTGTATATGCATAATTTGTATATAATTCCCTTTGGAACACCCCACCTCTGATATATATATATATATATATATATATATGTAACAAATATTTAATTTCCCTTTGAGAATCAATCTGTGAAGTTTGGGGCTGGTCTTTTAGTAGGCCTTAAAATGTGGGTCTAATCAATTTAACTTCTTGAATTGGTACACAGTTAAAACATTTTATCTTGGCTCATTAAGTAAGGTTAAAGACAACTCCCCAAAGCTATTGCTGCAGAGACTTTCTGTGTTTTTATTCTAGAAGGATTTGTTGCATTCAGAATTTGCTATGTGTGCTTCTCACCCAATTTAAAGGCATCCATTGTGAATAATTTTATCCCTATGCCTGAAATTATAAATTAATGTCAGCTAATAGAGTGTGTGATTTATCTGATATAGCTCAGTAACAACATTCCCTTTATTTTATTGAAGTCAATTTTGTTAAGCTCTACTAAGGCTCATGGGGTCCCTCTGGAGCATAGCTTAGCCTAATTGTAAATTCAGAGTAAACCCATTGAGTCATAGTGCGTTGGTTTATTATTGAGGTGTAGGAACAATGGTAAAAATGTGCATTTCAGCAACCATCTGACATCTAAAATAGATTTTTTTTTGAGTTGAGTAGCAAAACACCATGTCTAAGTCTTGGGTGAACCCTGTCTTCCCCCGAGGCTTCTATGCATTTACACTGTATGAATTTCTCACACTGAGTTAAGGTAATGGGTATTTATTCCTCCCCCACTCTGTGTCCAGCAGAGTTAAACACTAGGAGGTAGGTCTGAAGAACAGAGATATTCCTGTCCTAAGCCACTTGACGTCTGCTAGGAAGGATGTGAGCTCCACCAAGATGGGCGCTGTTGTCTTTTTTGGTTTTCTGATGTATCACAAGTTCCCAGAGCATGCTGGGTACACAGTAGGTTCTTAATAGTAAGTGATGTGAAATGAATGAGTAAAGATTATTATGGTTCAGCAAAGGTTATGCAGCGTCCCACACTAGAAAGGTATTTTACCACCATTCTTCTTTACGATTTGAAATTAGAACATGCAGTAGGGTTGAAATGAAACTTGGGTGGATGTTGCTTCTGCTAATCACTGACGCATGGATTTGTGGACACAGGGTGATTAAGCGTCCTGTGGGTTGAGAATAGACTAAGAGTGACGTTGAGAGTTTGGGTGCTGTATAGGACATGAGCTCCATCCAAGCAGGCCCCAAGTGTGTTTTAGAATACTGATGCATGGAATTGCAGAACGGACAAAAACTGCGTCAGGTGCCAAGTGTTTTCTACAAACAATCTGATAGGAGGCTGTCCAGATTCACCTGGCACCTTGAGTGGTGAGGAATTTATAACTTCATTGGCAGGTAATTTCACATTTGAACTGCTCCCACTATAGAAAATTCTTTCTTATACTGAGGTAAAATTTCTACTTATTAGTCATAATTATACTCCACAAAAAGTACTTATGACTATTTCTTTTTCTCTAATATGAAATAGTATCATTTTTAACATGAATATCACATCTCATTCTATTTCTCTTTTTCTGGACTTCTTGTTAATAAAATAAATGTATGAAAATAATATTTCCCAGATTGTTTGTTTCACACAGGCCATGGTTTCCCGATACTTTTTCTGTGTCCACAGTGTCTAGTTTGTATGCATTACTTCTTCTTTGAATTGAGGTATACTTTCCATATAATAGAACACACAGATTTGAAGTGTACAGTTTGATGAGACTGACAACAGTGTGCATCTCTCTTAACACCATCTCAATCAAGATATAAAACATTTTTATCATCCCAGAAAATTCCCTTATGCTCCTTTCTAGGCAGCCCTCCCAGAGGCAACTGCTGTTCTGATTTCTATCAACATAAATGAGTTCTGCCTTTGTAAGAATGTCACATTAGTTGAATCAAACAGTGTGCACTCTTTTGTGTTTGGCTTCTTTTGCTCAACGTGATATTTTTTTTTTTTTTTTGAGATTTACCTATATTGTTGCATGTGTCAGTAGTTTGTGGCTTATTCATGCTGAGTAGCATTTCATTGTATGACTTACCTCTATATGTTTCTATCTTTTCATTTTGAGAAATGTTGGGCATATGCATTACTCTTTACATTAGATTTCCATAAATGATCTGACCAGTGCATACTGGAAGAAGACTACTACCTCCTTTGTTCTGGCATTCTATCTTTGTTAATGGAACCCAGGATTGCATTAGTTATTAGAGTATCTTTATTGCATTGTTTACGTGATGACAGATTGAAAAGAGCAGGGCTTTGCAATGAGACTTGTACAGGTTTCGATTCCGGATTTGCCTCTTGTAATCTGTAGGACATAGAGGAAATTATCTTTCATCTCTGTACTTGTAAAATGAAAATAATAATGATAACTGTGTCTCTCTGGTGCCTATGCTTGGGAGCTTAAGTTATTCAGAATATGTTAGTTTCTATCCACACCTGCTCACCTGCTTTCATATTGTAGGTACAACTTATGGGCATACTATAGTCTCGTGACACCATTTCTTTTCTATACTCATGTGTTTTCATAAACTCATGTACCAGACATTTACATTTATCCTATATGATCCTATCCTATCCTATTGTATATTTTCATGTAATTCAATCCATCATTCTACCCCATTGAGACCAGCTGGCTTTTTATTTGATCAACAGCAGAGATGCTATCTGTATCAGCTCCATGCCATCTATGGATTTGATGAGCAGATCATCCATGTCCTCATCCAAGTCACTGTTAATATTTGAACAGAACAGAACCAGAGACAGATTCATTTAGCAAAAAATTAACAACCACTCTTTTGCTTGAAATTGATCTATTAATCAATACTCTTTGGGAACTATAGTGTAGGCAGTTTCAAATCCACTGAACCATGTTATATTTCAGTTATCTTTTCACAAGATGTGAAGAGATAATTTCACAAACCTATACAATTCAAAGGCCTTGGAAAGCCTACAAACAGAAAGTAAATATAATCATCCTTTTTGAATATGTCTTTAGTTTATCTATTAAAATATCCTGAAATAATCTTTTAATAAGTGGCCAGAAACTTTTACATATTTAAAAGGTAATCCCTAATCTACTGTACAAAGAATGTAACATATTTTGTTCAAAATGATTTTTTAGGAAAAAAAAACACAACAGAAACGTAATGGTATTTGATATTCTATAATTTAACCATCTTTTTCAGCTGTGTTTGTTTTTTATGTTTTTTTTTTTTTGTGACCGGCAACGGATTGCAACCCTCAGTGTTGCACCCACACCTCGCTCAGCCAGTGAGCAGCCGGTCTGTATGTGGGATCCGAACCCTCGGTGGGAGCATCGCCACGCTCCCAAGCGGCACACTGTAGCAGTGCGCCACCGGGCCAGCCTGTTTTTTATGTTTTTAAGTTGCAAAATTAGTAGCTTTCTTGAGACACCTTTAATGAACAAAATTGCATCAGATCCTTTCCTTGCCTTGTCACTTCTAGAATAATTTCAAAATATTCTTCAGCTCCAGTCAAGAGTAAAGATTAAATCAAGTCACAATATTTTCTAAATATGTCATCCTATCTTGATTTTTAAAAGCATCATTTTGATTGATCTAGACAACCCTCACACACAGGTATACATTTATCTAAGAATATGTGGTTTGTTTTCAATGGTTATCATTTTCTAATTCTTGAGCATGAGAATGGGTCACGTGATCGATCAGGACCTTGATGTAGAAACTATTAGTATAAGTTTCTTTCTACTTTGAAAATTAAAGACTATTTAGTTCATGTAAAAGAAAATAGGGATGGTTGATTTGGAAGATCATTGAGGGCAGAGGCCGTACTGCATTCTTTCCCTTTTTTCATTACCTAGCATTGTGCTTTGTGCATAACAGGCAGCCAATAAAGTTTTACTAATTGTATTGAGGGAGAATTAAGTTAATTCTGATTGGCTTTTTTTTTTTTTTTTTTGTCCTTTTTGTCCTTTTTCATGACCGGCAATGGATCGCAACCCTCAGTGCCACGCCCGTACCAGACCGGGACCGGCAACGGGATCGCAACCCTCGGTGTCGCACCTGCACCTCGCTCAGCCAGTGAGCGGCCGGTCTGTACATGGGATCCGAACCCTCGGAGGGAGCGCTGCCACGCTCCCAAGCGGCGCACTGTAGCAGTGCGCCACCGGGCCGGCCCCTGATTGGCTTTTAACACATATAATGTGCATTTAACATCTAGAAATATATTTTCAGTAGTTTATAACCATTCTTATCACACATAATCTGCCCAAGTATTTCCATATTTTGAAAATGTCAAAGGAAACAAGTATTCCTTCTCTTCTGCAATGTTGTAGTTGGCAATACTACTGTATTAGTCAGGGTTCTCCAGAGAGACAGAATCAATAGGATATGTTATAAATATACGAGAGGAGATTTATCAGGGGATTTAGCTCACAAAATTGTGAAGAAAAGTCCCATGATAGACGGTCTGCAGACTGGATGCCAGTAGCGTATCTCAGTCCAAGTCCAAAGGCCTCAAAACCAGGGAAGCAGTTGGTGTCCTTGGTGTAAGTCCTGGAACCCAAAAGCTGGAGAGTCTCAAGTTCTGGTGTCCACAGACAGGAGAGAAGAGTATATCCCATCAGCAGATAGAGAGATTCACCTTTTTTCTCCATTTTTTTTCTCTCTGGGCCCCCAGTGGATTGGATGGTTCCCACCCACATTGAGAGTGGGTCTTTCCCACCCAGTCTTCTCAGTCTCTCATCCTAATCTCTTCTGCAAACACCCTCATGGACACACCTAGAATTAGCCTTCACAATTATGGTACCAAGATCATTAAAAGGAGAACAGCTGGAGGTTGACATCTTCAAAAACTTTAGAATAATGTTCATGTAATCAGATTCTCTCAAAAGATACCTGAATGATTAATTTTTTTCCTATAGAAATTTCCATCAGAACAATCTTATGTAACAGAAAGAAAATCACAACATAAAGTCACATGTAGATTTTTTTATATTTGCATTTCTTGAAAAGGTGAGAACTTATAAGGAGAAATGTCCTTGGGCTGAGTCTCTGATCTGCATTCATTAGATGGTCATTATTTACTGCCTGGTTTATCGGACTTCACAGTCACTTCGTGTTGATTGATTCATTCCTTCATCTAAAGAAGATTACTGTATTCATACAGATAGCCTACATGTCTTTGAGATGCTTCCAAAATTACATATTGTTATATTTTTTTTGGACAGGGGAAAGTCAACAAAATGAGAGAACAGCTAACAAAAAACATTTATTCATTTTTATTATCATCATCATTGTCATCCTTACTATTGTCAATAATGTAACTGCAGTGAACGTCAAGGCTAGAGCTTTAGCATGAGGTATTTTTTAGTTCTTGAATTTGAAGTACTTTCGAGAGAGATGTCTGTTTACATGTGAGTTAGCCTGGCAGATAAATCAGAGATCCTAACACCAAATTTAATACCAAGGAGTATAATAAGGATTTGTGATGCTTCCTGGAGGACCCAAGGTCTATAAACCAATGAATAGTTTACAATGAGACATAAATATAGCATATAAAACATGCGGTTGTTTTATAGAGGAAAATCTTGGTGAGTTTGAGGTTCGGCAGTGATGAAAGAAAAATATTGTTATTACAAATTTTATGTGAAGGTGGCTTTATAATTTGAATATTAATAAGAAAAAACTTCAGAGCCTTAATTGGGCTGAAGATATTACTGTCTTAGAAAGGGGGCAGCAATTGAGGACCAGTGTGACTGCCCTTAAGGAGGGGAAAGCCCCATGGCTCCCTGCTTAAGATCTGGCTCCTTCACACTGAGAATTATCTGCATTTGTAAAGGATGGGACCAGGAAGAAATTCACTTAAGGCATGACCAGGAGAATGTTCTAAAATAAAATGAAAAAAGCCTCCAAATGAATCATTTATGATTGAATCTCATCCTAAATTCTCATTTTCTTAAGGAACACATGAGCAATCTGTCAGAGATGAGCCACCTTTCCTGAGGTGCCAATCTCAGCTGTGTTGACATGACAGAAGCATTTGCAAACCCAGTGCATTTTTCAAGCTCAGCTTTACTCATTCATTTTCCTGCAGATCTGCATAGTAAGTCATGGCCAATTTGCTCAGCAACAGAACATGCCCCTCTTGTCCAAGAGCCTTGACTTCAGCAGAGTTGCCTCAATAATGACCTGTTAACATGGCCTAGGAATCTTAGAAAGTGCCTCAACTCTCCACACACTACCATTCACTTTCTGCTAGATGTCCCCTGAGTTCACCAGTAGAGTTCAGAGGGTGTGAAATGCCTGGCCATGCCCACCGCTTCACGAAGTTCTAAAGCTTCATCTGATGAATTGTGAGTGAGTACAGGGGAACAGAGACCTTGCAGTGCCTTTTGCTAGAACCAGAAATTACTCTATAGTTGAAAGAATCACCAGTTAGCAGCTGTCAGACAAAGTTTGGCCTTCTGCAGATATTTCAGGGTTGCCTTAAAATGCATAAAGAGGTGATGGAAAAACCCTGGGGCACACCAATGGTTTCTGTGGAACTCATTCCATCAAAAGCAGGGAAAGGGGTGTGTGAGCGACTCTATGTCTGTGTGGCTGAGGATAGACTGAGTGGTTATTATTTATATTTTTCCTGATCTATCAGAATGGAACAAAGACCTCCATCTAAGGGTCTACTCAGACTGTGACCATAGTTGCTTTTCAAGTAGCTTTTTGTTCCCAACTTTGAAATTTATGTGCAGTGAGAATTTTACAATAAGTTTGGGGAAGGGGAAGGTGGAACATTAAAGAATAGAAAATGCACATACTCCTTGAATGAGAAATTCTAAAGAAATTTAGAAATTGAAAACACGTAAGTACTGGTATACGATATCTTCAAGGATGTTATCACAGCATGTCTTATTATGATTTATAACCTGAAATACCCTACGCATGCTGCCAGTATGGATCTGGCCTTCACATCTTGAGCATGAGGGGTAGCAATCAGCTTTGTATCTCATGAGTATTCATAACCAATACAAAAAAGGAAAAAATAGGAGAGTGATACATATATAATAATAAATACTATGCAGCAGTTAAAAAGAATGAGTGAGAGCTATACATATCCATCTGGAAGGACACTCATGATATATTGCTAGTTAAAAAGGTATATTGCAGCATGCCATATCATATAATTTCATTAAAAATAAACCAATAAAAATCATGTGTATGGAAAAAAGTATGAAAAGATACACTCCAAAATGTTAACATCAGTTACCCAAAGGGAAGGACATGAGATTGCAAATGTGAGTGGGAGAGTACTAACTTTTTCTGAATAAACATCTGCGTGGTTTGCAGGTATATTAGCTTGCTAGGGCTGCTATAACAAAGTATCATAAACTGAGTGGCTTAAACAAACTTATTCTCTCGCAGTTCTGGAGGCCAGATGCTGTGGGCTGACTGTTCCCTCCAAATTCATAGAAATTCAACCCCCGTTGTAATAGTGCTAAGAGGGTGGGAAATCCAATTATGGTATTTGAAGTAGTTCTGATGACTGTATAAGGAGATCAGGTGAGGAGGTTAGCTCTTTTGCTCATACCACTTTCTTGCCATGTGATAACCTGAGTTGCAGTAGAAGACCCTCACCAGATGTGTTCTCTAGACTTTGAACTTCCTGCCTCCAAAACTGAAAAAAAAAAAAATTATTTCTTTATAAATTACCCAGTTTCGGGTATTTTGCTATAAACAACAGAAATGGACTGATACACTGGAGGTCCAAAATCAAGGTATTGGCAGGGCTGGTTCCCTCCCAAGGCTGTGAGGGAAGGATGTGTTCCAGACCTCTCTGCTTAGCTTGCAGATGGCCATTTCTCCCTGTATCTCTTTTTATTGTCTTCTCTCTATTTATATCTGTGTCTGTGTCCAAATCTCTCTTTGTAAGGACACCAGTCATATTGAATTAGGGTCCACCCTAATGACCTCACTTCAACTTGATTGTCTCTGTATAGACCTTATCTCTGAATAAGGTCACATTCTATAGTATCGGAGGTTAGAACTTCAGCATTTTAATTTGCAGGGGGAGGGGCACAATTCAACCCATAAGAGCAGGTATTTCTTTTGTAATTACAAAAGAAGTTAAAAATGAGGCAACTACAAAGAAAAGGACATGGCAGTTGGCATTAGGTAGGCATGAATGTTTTCTACTTGTTTTTGCTACTTTTGGGTGAGTCATATCTTGCTGCCGGGTGCCATTTCCATCTGTGAGATGGAGGTCTGACCTAGCTGATCTGAGAAGTCTATCCTACCTCTAAGCAATCTGCATCTCTATGCAAACTGACCAACTTCTCTGGGCCCAGGGAATCTTCATTTTTTGCTGCTGGCAAACCATGTGGGTCCTAAGGCAAATAAAGCTTCTTCCCATCATTATATCCTGAGATTAGGACAGCTCAAATCTTAGATTTTTTTTCTTTTTTTATTAATTAATTTATGTTTTAATAGACAAAAATTGTATATGGGTTTTTTAAAACAATTGTTTTATAGAAACATAATTGATTATATATATTTGTGGGGTATAGATTTGAATATCAATACTAAAGTTGAATATGTTTATCTTGTACAACATGATATTTTGAAATATATGTACACTGTAAAATGGCTAAATGAGCTAATTAACATATGCATTACTTAAGGTATTTATCATTTTTTGTGCTGTCAACACTTAAGTCTACTCTCTTAGCAATTTTCATTAATACAATACATTGTTATTCAGTATAGTGACCATGTTGTACAATAGATCTCCTGAACTTGTTCCTCCTGTCTAACAGAAATTTTGTACTCTTTGACCAACATCTTTCTAATCCCATCCCTTCACCATCCTCAACCCTAGTAACCACCATTCTATTCTCGGTTATGAATTAGGCTATTTTAGATTCCACATATAAATGAGATCATGCAGTATTTGTCTTTCTGTGCCTGGCTTATTTCACTAAACATGATGTCCTCCAGGTTCATCCATGTTGTCACAAATAGATCTTAGATTTTTTTCACAGTGAGTCAAACCCACATGCCTTTATCCAGTGAAATAACCCTGGTGTTCCCTAAGTGGCTTAATTGCAACCATCCTGGGGTAATAATTTGTAATGAGTAATTCCATGTATCTATTGAACTCTGAGTTTGCCCAACTCCATATAACACCCTGCTTTTTATATCCTTAGATTGTGGGGATGTCTATTTAGCACCTCTAATTCTCTAGCAAAAGATTTCCTGTCCCAGCCCAGAACAACATGTGTCCCCCTCAAATTCCACTGTTTAATCTTCCTTCTATGTGTAACTGGCCCAATTTATAATGTAGTTTTTCTAGAAAAGCTATGGTCCGTATCCAGATGATTTTGCAGGAAAGTAAATACCTTTTCCATGGAATAGTTCATAAACCAAATTTATCTTAGGAGAAGAACAAAATCAACCATGGCCTTCCTCTGGTTCATCTGACTTTGCTGCTTTTTTCTCTTGAAATCCTACACATCACATTTCACTGTACTCTCTTGATTGCCATCTAATAAAGTGGCTCTGAGGTCATTTAAACTGATAGGCCAAATTCTCCCTTTTAAGCTGTGAAATCATTCCTGCTGATGCTTGGCCACAGCAGTGTCTGAGAGGTGACAGGTATGTTTGCTTTACTCAACAACTAAAACCTTTTCAGGTCTTTGGATAGAGAGGATCATTTCAAATAAGGCAAAGGAACAGAGTCTTCAGATGAAACAAACGCTTTTCCTGTCTGTTCTTTCTAACGGTGCTTATCACAACAGTTCTGACATTCAGGTGATCTAAGATCTAATTTACTGCAGAGGCACAGGGTTATGAATAGTTTGAATGGACTACTGAGGTAGTAGTAAGTGAGCAGTTTTACTTTTTATATCATACGTTAATCAGGGACAGTAAACTGGATGTTATAGTTTGAAAGGTGTGTTAAAATGCATGGGTGGGTATATCGTCAAAATGAACATAACCATAATACGTTTTGCACATGTAACAGTATTGTTACATGTTTATGGTTTTTTCCCCCAGTATAACTTTTATTTGGCTTAATTATTTTTACTTCCAGGTATTTCTAAACTAATTGAGTTGAATGGGAATTCAAAATACGGTGTTAAATTTTCCCTTAATTCCTGAAGTTAGGGGATTTGTGATTCAAATTGATTGATCTGCAACTCTTGCTTTGTAGGTGATTAACTCTAAAGGGGTAAAGTATTAGAGCCAAGATAGGCACCTGGTGGATCTGGGTAACTGCTAAGGATCCTCACTGCAGAAGGGTAAAGGTAAGGACCATGTAATTAGTATTATGGTTGATTTATCTAGTGGAATACCTAAGCTGAGCTTAAGACCACTGTTGTGCTTGTTAGTTCATTACTGTATTTCTGTGAGGAGTCAGGCCCTGCCACTGGGTTTTTGTATTTGGTTATAGTGCTCTCGCGTCTCACATGAAGGATTTTAGATGGATAAACAATCTCTTTATGACTGCAATGTGGAAATAGGAAAGTTTAAGTATTTCTTCTGTTTATTCTCTTTCCATACAAAATGATAGAATCTGCAGTCTCCAGTTAGTATTTGAATGGTAATGGGGCATGTATTCATATTATTCTTATCTAGGAAATGTGTAAAATCTTAAAGTACATGTAAATATATGCCATAAAGAAGCTGCTGTTTTAGAGCTATGTGTAAAGCTCACTGTGGCTCAGTATTTGTCATCTCTGATTTTCATATTTTCATCTGGCTTTATGTTATGGGACTATACTGGACACCATGACTAGTACCATTTAGGAAAAGAAATCTGACTTTGCATGATAGGTCAAGTCCATTTGGTTCCTTATGAGCCATCTTTTATGTTCTACACCCACATTTACCCTGCTCCAGATTAAGTAACTTCATTAACACTGAGAGCTCTTTGCATTCTTCACAGTGCTTGCGGTAGGTGTTGGATGAGTATTTGTGGAAAGAATGAATCCAGTCAAATAGTGATTATTTAAAAAAACTGAACTCATTATTTTAGAAATAATAGAATTAAACTTTTCCTTCAAAAGGCCTTTGTGTTTTAATGCAAGCTTTATCCTGATGACACAAAAAGTGATGCTTTACGTGGGTCACTAGAAAGTCTAAAATCATCAGTGTTCCTAAGAAAAGACCCAGATTTACTTTTGGTATCACTCCATTGAATTATGTCTGATACATAGGCATAGATATAAACAAATCACAAACGAAACAAGTAGTCTGAGAACCGATCCCACTCCAGTCATTTTCAGCATAGTGGGTTTTCCAGTAAAAGTCCTAATTGCCTCTCAGAGAGTCACATTTTTTCAGTTTCCTACTTAACCTGTCTTCAGAAAACTTTTTAGTTCTAAAGATTAATAATACAGAGAAAGAAGGACATCCACCTAACAAAATAGTATGCAGGCAACACAACAACCTTTCAGCATGATTGATTTATACAGTGACAAAGGCCTGAGAGGAACAGTTAATCTGATTGCATAGTGGAAAAGGTCTGTGTTGACTGGTACGAATGGGAGGCAGAGAGCCTCTGTCACAAAAGGTTTGCTTCAGAAAGCAGGTATCATTCATTACTTTATCCCTGTAATTCAGAACAGGATACATAGTAAGTTCTTAACAAATATTTGTTAAATGATTGAGTGGTTAAATGATAATGTGATAGAATTATCATATCCAGGTTATACATCAGATGAAGAAAAATATTTTATCTTATCCTAACCCCCAGAAAATTGCCATAACTGCCTTTACTATCTTGGTTTAGAAGCAAACCTACAATTTTACATTGAAATACTGTTGCACTCTCTTTGTCAACTCTCTTCCCCTGGGTGACGGAGATGCAAAGGATTACTCAAAGCTCATTTCTTCTGAGCAGTGAAAAACCCCAAAGGGGTTAATTTCCTGGAACCCTCAAGAGAGTAGCATTCCTCTTTGGGAAATTAACCCTGAACTGGGTTCCTTTCTCAGTATTTATTCCCCAGGGCAGAAAGTTACAGAAAAGGAACATAGGTAGAGTTATGGCTAAGTATAGTTTAACAATAGAGGCTGGTAACATCAGTGAAATAACAAAGTGACATTCTATAATGCAATTTGCAAAAGGTTAAGTTGATCCACCAACAAAAGTTTGTTCTTAGCAAATACTGTCTTTTCCTACAGCAGTTTCCTCAGTATTTTTATATAATGATAAAGCAACTTTAGGTTAACCTGCTCCAAAGGCATCTGTCCTTGGGCCAGCAACTTTGCTGTGTTACAATTCTTTGTCTACATCAGACACTTTAGCTTGGGGAAAGTTTCCTGTCTTTTGCAAGCTTAACATTTCCATATGTAATTTTAAAAAGTTAGGTTATACCTGAAACTACAGGGCTTTGGAAACTAGGCCCTGTGAAATACATTAGCTTTATAAATGTTAGTATACTCCACAAAATACAAAAAATAACTATAATGTTTATTCTGTGAATTATTTGACAGATCCTTTAAAACCCATAATCTTAATTTTTTAAATTAAATCTACCTCTTTTTAAATAAAGTTTTTATTTCAAGATCATTGTAGATTCATGGGCAGTTGTAAGAAACAATGTAGAGAAATCCCACGTACCCTTTCCAGTGACTTCCAATGGCAACTTCTTACAAAAATGTAGTACAATATAATAAACAAAGAGATTGACATTGATGCAGTCAAGACACAGAACATTTCCATCACCACAAAATCCCTCATGCTGCTATTTTGAAGCCCCAGCTACCTCCTTCTTCCCCTTGCCCCTTCCTCAGTCCCTAACCACTGGCTATTCTCCGTTTCTATAAATATAAATGGAATCTTGCAGTTGGCAACCTTTGGGATTGGTTTTTTTCACTCAGTATCACTTCCTGAAGATTCATTAAGGTTGTGCTTCCAGGTAGAGGTGGAGGCTCAGCTTGCCCCATTGGCACTACCCTGGTCAGGAAATCAGAGTACTACCTGTCTCTACTGGGTAGGGAAAGGTAGATCTTCTTTTACTCACCCCATTGACACTATTCTGGCAGGGGAATCAAAATACGACGTGGTTCTCTTGTGTGGGGGATGGAAAATTAGCTGTCCTCTTGGCCTTGCTGGGACCATCCAATGCAGGACTTAGGTCACTCCTGCCTGCTTCAGTTGGGAGGAGGAGGGATGGGGAAGGTGCATGCAAGATCCACTTCCTGCTTCGCCTTGCTGAAACTGTAGCCTGCTGTCTGGGATACAGAGGAAGGGATGTGGAAACCTAGGGAACTCATTACTGTGTAGTTCCACAAATCCTAAGGTCATGAGGTTGTCTGCCTTCTTTCTAACTTGCAGAGTCTCCCTCTGCTTGTTGTGTTATGTTGAGGGCTTTTTAGTTGCAGGAGGGAGAAACTGGGAGGAACTGGGCTACTCCATTTTGGCAGAACCAAAAGTCTCTGAATTTTTTTTTTCAAGAGAATTCTATACACTTGATTTTCTGAGCTTCATGAAATGTTAACTTGAATGCATGATATTGGTTTTCGTACACTGTCTTAGAGTGTGTAATTTCTATTGCTGTTCAGCATATCCTATATTTTATATAAGCATCTGTATTAAATTCTTTAAATATAAGACTTTCATCAGGTTGAGTATTTAAGGATGAATTGATAGGTAAGCTTATGGCAAGAAAAGATAAATGTGTAGTTCTTTCTGAAATTGTCTCATAATTTACAAATGTTACTTTACATATTTAATTTTTAAAATATCACTCAGGAAGTTTGGCTGGTGGAAACTATATATCATTTTGGCATTTTGGAAGACTTGAAAGAAAATTACTTATGATTGTGGAGCAATTTTCTGATGTGGAAGGGCTAAGATATTTTATAATCTTCTAAAATAATCCATCCAAAATGTTTTCAATATTCAGACTGCATTATTGAACATACATTATTTACCCCTTGTTTTTATTATGTTTCTATTCATTGGCTGTCTTCTTTCTCTTTGTAGCTTCTTTCTACCAAGGCACAGTAACTCTCCTATTTCTTTGTGGAATTGTGTTGGGTCCGCCGCCGGCCCTTTCTCTTTGTAGCTTCTTTCTACCAAGGCACAGTAACTCTCCTATTTCTTTGTGGAATTGTGTCGGGTCCGCCGCCGGCCGACCCGTACAGCCCTAGCCTCATTCCTTCTGGTGGGCGAGCGAACGGCCCAGGATTCCTCTTTCCCTCCTGTCCCCTTTGGAAGGAGACTGGGGAAGAGAGCTGTGAAGAGAGGTGAACACACCGCCAGCCCCCCAGCCCAGTTAAAGGACATTCAGACGCGGCGGGGGTTCTGTGGAAGCAGTTCCGTTTATTATTACACAAA
Source organism: Galeopterus variegatus (assembly GCF_000696425.1). Lineage (NCBI taxonomy): Eukaryota > Metazoa > Chordata > Mammalia > Dermoptera > Cynocephalidae > Galeopterus > Galeopterus variegatus. The sequence continues at coordinate 4,057 of NW_007734292.1, read as the reverse complement.
CACTTGCTTTTAAAGGCAAATGGGAAAGGCAGGTTTTTTACATCCTCCAATCAGCTTAAGGGTTAAGGGCATGCATCCTGTCTCAATACCTATCTATTGCAATCACATCATGCAGTGTTCACGAGTGCGGCCAATAAGGGCTAAGGCAAGGTTCCCGCAGACACTCCCACCCTACTTCCTCCTGGCGCCACGTTAATCCACTTGTAATGTCACTTAAGGTGGCGTTAGTTTTTAAAGGCCCAACAGAATTGGAGTAATTTTCAGTGAATTTTCCTATTCTGGTCAGAGATTAGGGAAGGGCCCAATAAAATCATACTAAGGAAATTAATTAGCTTCAGTCACAACACTTTTCAGCTGGACCTGTAGACCAACTGACCTCTCCCACGACAAATCTTTCTAAAGATAATCTCTAAAGGTCCAAAATCCCTAGAAGCAACTAAACTATGCTCTTTTTAATTCAAAGCAAAGAATTCTAAGTATGCATCTATTCAGGTAAAGAGACTGTAGAAATAGTTAATATGTACAATGGTTTTGATGTACTTTGGACAGTCAATCTGAGTCCAATTTGTAATGTTAGTCTCTGACATTCACAGGGTATGAGTAATTATTTGTAGTCATGAACATTCACATTTATTACAAATATTAGATCCAGAAAGTTAGGAAGTATATTTCATATATTAAAGAAAAAAATTCCTTATATAACCCTATATATAGTAGCAACTTGATCAATGTTTTCTGAATGAAGAATGATTTGGGCCATTCAACCCTCCATTTGTTAAAAACTTTTGGGCATGATCTATGTAAATCGTTCTGCCACTGCTACCTGAATCATCTTTCCAAATACTTCTTTCATTGCACTGCTCTGTTCAAATTCACAGTCCAGGCATTTACACCTCCCAGGAAACTGGCCCCCTCTTATTTATTCTGACTGTTTTTGTAATGGGTGTTTGCCCTCAAAATATTCCCCCCTTCAATTCTAGTTATGCTGCTTTCCCCATGATTTTGTATCTGTGCAGGAGGCACTCCTTCTGTGTTTACGTGACATCTGGGTTCTGTCCAGCACCAGACTCAGCAGTGGCCTCTTGTGTTAACTGTGCTTTCTCATGCTCATCTACAGCTAAAAACAGCTCATTTCTCATCCTTTCATGATGCCTTCCATAAAATACTTCAATAAAAACTGTTATATTCTTTGTATAACTATTAACACACATTATTGTATCTCAAATTTACCCGATTATATATGATCTCATATTTTTCCCCTAATTTTATTTTTGCTTCTCTCCTGCTAATGACTTTTGTTACATTGTTGCTCGGATGAGGCCAAATCCTCCCATCACAGGCTTTTACAACACTCTGCATCTCCTTTCTAGCACTGGCCAGACCTGTAATTGTGCAGAGCCTTGCATGACAGAGCCTTGTTCTGTAGTTCTCTTCACCTGACCCACTACTGGTGCTTTTCCAGGACTCAGCTTAAAAGTCATTTAATCAGGGAAGATTTTCTAACCCACTGACTAGATGAGGTCACCCTGCTAATGCTCTTTAGTATTTCTCTTTCATAACACTTGTCTTT
>NW_007734292.1:909-1988 GCF_000696425.1 Galeopterus variegatus | reverse complement strand
GCGCCGCCGCGCTTCCCAAGCGGCGCACTATCCAGTGCGCCACCGGGCCGGCCCCTATCTCCCTTCCCTTTTACACCTCTAGTAACCACAGTTCAACTCTCTACTTCTAAAAGTTCAATGAGTTCTCTTTCTCCTTTTGCTCCTCCTCCTCCTTATATATATATATATATATTTATTTATTTAATATATATATTTATATACATATATATTTAGCTCCCACATATAAGTGACAACATGCAGTATTTCTCTTTCTGTGCCTGGCTTATTTCACTTAACATAATTTTCTCCAAGCTCATCCATGCTGCTGTGAATGGCAGAATTTCATTCTTTTTTATGGCTAGTAGTATTTCATGTGTATATATACCATCCCCCTGTTTATCCAGCTCTATTCACAATAGCCGACATTTGGAACCACTCTAAATGTCCATCAGTGGATGATTGCATAATGCTTATTTTTTTAAACTACATATTATTTCATGCTGTTCATCAATAAATACTTGTCGATCACATATTATATTCCAGGTAATGTTTCAGGGGCTAGAGATATATTAGTGACAAAACAGACACAATTTCCTGCCTTTATGTCCTTACATTCTTGTGGGAAGAGATGTATAATAAAGAAAAAAAGGAGATGGATAATAAAAATAAATAAGTAATTAAGTAATTCATAGTAGAAGATATATTTGTTTGGATAGGCTAAGTTGTGCTGCAATAGCAAGCAAACCCATAATTTCAGTGCCTTAACATAAAATTTCTTCCTCATGAAAAATATGCTTTAGGTCTGATTGACTCTTCAGGGAAACTTTGATCACTGTAATGCTTTTACAATCTGGGATGCTTTGATCTTCAGCACCTCAGTCTAAAATGAAGTCCATTTCATGATCGCTTCAGTTGTGGAAGAAATCATTGGAAGGTCTTGTTCTGGCAGTTAATGCCTCGCACGGAAATGGCACATGTCAATTCTGCTGATACTCCATGTGCCAGAACTAATTATATGTCTCCATTTATATGTGGGCAAGAGGGCAGGGAAGATTAATTATTCTGTATGCTTGAAAAGAGAGGAGAACAAGATATGGGTG
>NW_007734292.1:0-439 GCF_000696425.1 Galeopterus variegatus | reverse complement strand
GTAAGAACATGTGGTATTTCTCTTTCTGTGCCTGGCTTATTTCACTTAACATAATTTTCTTACAGCTCACCCATGTTACTGTGAATGTCAGAATTTCATTCTTTTTTTTTTTTTTCCTTTTTTGTCTTTTTTACTGACCGGTAACGGGATCACACCCCCCGGTGTCGCACCCATACCGGGGACCGGCAATGGGATCGCAACCCTCGGTGTTGCGCCTGCACTGCGCTCAGCCAGTGAGTGGGAACCGGTCTCCACATGGGATCCGAACCCTCGGCGGGAGTGCCGCCGCGCTCCCAAGCAGTGCACTCTCCAGTGTGCCACCAGGCCGGCCCAGAATTTCATTCTTTTTTATGGTTGAGAAGGGCAACTCTATTTTTAACCTTTCAAGGAACTCCTAGATTCAAAGCAGCTGCATCATTTTACTTTACCACCAGCAGTG
>NW_007734291.1:80228-95625 GCF_000696425.1 Galeopterus variegatus | reverse complement strand
CATATATCTTCCTAGCTGCCACTCCCATCCTCAAACCCCCCCCCCAAGCACCACCACCCCACAAACCCAACCCAATTAAGTACGCACAGCACAGGAATAAGTCAAGACTGAAAGGTTAAGAAATGCACTATTGATCAAAAGTCAGAATTTTTTAGCTGAGAACAGATTTTCAGAATGTGACAGAGGACCCTAAAAATAGGAAATTTACTTCACAAGCTAAACTGTAGCATCAGCCTACATTGCATGAAGTTCTCAGAGTACACTCATAAAGTTAAGCCAAAACTTTCAAAATTGCCACCCAAGAAGTGAGATCACAGGCCTCAAGGCTAGCAGTGGGATCTAAAGATTTGAAATCATGGTGAAAATTCTCCCGGTATGCACAGTTCATTTTCCTTTAAGCATTTTGGAATAGACTACAATACTGGCTTCCCCAGTGTCTCAACATGTAAAATATATTTCTTTAAACAGAGAAGCTGGAGGCTGGCCTTATGGATACAGGAGTGTTTGTTGTTTGAGAAAAAGCCCTGTTGTGTTCAAAGAGAAGCTGAGACAAAAAAAACGGGAGGGGGTCAGAAAAGAAGAGGGAAAATAACTTTCTATTCTTTCTAATGCATTATTCTCCCTCCAGGGAGATAGATACAGATATTTTTTCCTCTAAAAATCAGATTTTTCTTCACTTTGGCAGGAGATAGAATTGGTTTGTGAACACTTTGTGCTGTAAAACTTTGCCTGGAGCTGAGTTTTTATAGTACAGAAGGGTCATGACAAATCTAGACACAAAGAGAATAAAAAAAGAAAGAGAAGAAACCATGTATTCAGTACTGATGATATAACAAAAATGTTCCCCCATTTGAATGAGGTCTTGGTTAAATGGTTGAAAATCTAAAACTAGAATATTCCTTCCAAACTTTAGGTCGTAGAGGATTTTGATAAATAGACAGGTGCCCTATATCTGAGCAATACATTAATCTCTATAGAACATGCTAACAAATATTTTTTCCTTCAGTTAAGCTATTGTGACAAGATTCCCAAATTCACCTTGAAAAAAAACTGACAGTTTTAACTATTTAGTGCTTTCTTAGACTGACGGTTTTCCTTACTTTCTCTGTTTGGAGTAACTAAAAAGGTTCCCAAATCAAGATTAGTAAGTGTTAATATATGTTTGAGACATTTTCCAAAAGAAAAAAATCTTATTCATTATTTTAGTGAGATTGAAATAATAATAGCTCACATGTCAGTCATCATCTCATTTGCTCTTCACAATAAGGTCCTGAGTTAGGGAGAATAGATATTTGCAGCAGGAAAGAACTCTGAGCTGTTAACCGAGGACCGATTCCCCTAGGACTTCACCCTAATCATGACAGTGTATAATACCAAAAGGCCGCTTGTATCAGGATAAAAAGGCCACCTGAGTTCCAAAATAGACAAAGTTTTTGATTTACAAAAAGCTGGGCTTTTCAATAGCCAAAGCCTGTCAAATATCATTAGTCATCAAGGAAATGCAAATTAAAATCTCTATGCAATACCACTATGTACCCTACACAATAGCGAAAATTAAAAGGACTGCCAACATCAATTGTTAATGAAAATGTAGAGCAACTGACTGTAAAATTGTACAATGACATTAGAAAAAGTTCTAGTAGTTGCTTCTAAAGCTAAACTATTGCCTGGAAATTCCCCTCCTATGTATTTACCTGAGAAAATGAAGATATGTGTCCATAAAAAAGACCTATACAAGAATGTTTATATCATTTATATTCATAATAACAAAAGCTGGAAATAAACTATGTGTGCATCAACCGGAAAATGGGTAAACAGACGTGATATATTCATGTGATGGAATACTCCTGAGCAATAAAAAGGAACAAATTACTGAAACTACTGACATATGCAAGATCATGGGTGAATCTCAAAAACATTATACTGAGAGAAAAAAGCCTTAAACAAAGGAGTACATAGCACACAGTTCCATTTGTATAAAGTTATAGAGGAGGCAAAAAGTAAGAAACAGTGGTTACCTGGGCTGGGAGGGAGGGTTTGCTGGGAAGGAACAGAGGGAACTTCTGGGGGTGATGGTTATTTGCCCGCCTCCACTGGGGGTTTTGATTGTAGAGATGTGAGTATTTTCTGCAAATTTGTGAAAAAGCACACTAAATATTTATCTAATTGTATGTTAATTTTACCCCAAAAGAAAAAAGAACCATCAACAAATATTCAACTCACTGATGACAGTGCTTACATACTAGGAGTGCACCTGCATCTGCAACTTACTTTCAAATGCATGAAAAAATGTTTTACTTTCAAATGCACGAAGGGATCAAGGGTGCCCTGGTTTCCTATTGCTGCTGTAAAAAAATTACCACAAATTTAGTGGTTTAAAACAGCACAAAGTTATTATTGAATTGTGGAGATCGAATTTTGTAATAAATTTCACCTTAAGGTATGGACGGGACTGTGTTCTTTCTGGAGGCTCTGGGAAGCAATCTTATTTCTTTGCCTTTTCCAGCTTCTAGAGGCTGCCCACATTCTTTGGTTCATGACTCCTTCCTTCGTCCTCAAAGCCAGGAGCATAGCGTCTTCACGTCTCTGACTGCTTCCATGTCACATCTCCTTCTTTGACTTTTCTAAGTCCTTATGATTACAATGAATCCAAATGGATAATACAAGACGATCTTCCTATCGCAAAGTCCTTACCATAATTACAGCTGTAGGTCCCTTTTGCCATGTAAGGTGACATGTTCACAGCTTCCAGGGATTAAGACATGGACGTCTTTGGGTGGGCCAATATTCTGCCTACCACTGAGGGATAGAGAAATACGTATTTGACAAAGCAAGCACAGCATATGGCTAGTTCTATGAGCACGGACATAATAACTACATTTTGTTACAGATTCATAGGAAAATAAATTCAACCACTTTGCCATTATTCCCCTAAGCCTAGATATTATATGGGAACATGAAAATAATAGCACATTCTTTCTAAAACTCTCTCTTGTTTAAAATTTTCAGTTTGGTTTCTGTCAGTATATAGACAGCCAGAGAAAGCATGACTCAAAAAACAACTGTGGTTTCTTTGGTGTTCATATGAAAATCCGACTGCATTCTTGCTGGAGGCGTTCATTCCTGAGAGCAGCTCTTCAAGTGAGAAAGCATTTGCCAATTGACCTCTCTGCCACCCCTGACATTCAAGGATAAGGTGGAAGAAAACCACTTGTGATCACCTAGATGCCTGTTCAGCCTTTTTTCTCCTTCTATTCATCTGTTCTTATTAGCTTTGTAAATGTACACTTGGTTTTTTCTCCCACCCCTACACCACATTTACTTTGTTGCGATATTCATTTCATTATGGTGGTCTGGGACAGAACCCCCAATATCTCCAAGGTATGCATGCATAGTAAAATGTTCACTCTCATATCTAAGTGGTAAGTACATGGGGGCTCGGGGTAAAATCTTTTTAACTTTTTGGCTTGTTAGAAAATTTTTATAATAAAATATTGGAGAAAAAGTCTGAAGCTTAAATACTAACCATGAACAGTAACTTAACAAAACCTTTCTGTGTCCATACAGGGGGCCAAGGGTGTAGGTGGGGCCAAAGAGACCTCACGGTCAAGAGAAGCAAGTGGTTGTAGATACCAGTGTGGACTGAGAATCAGAGTGGAAGGCAGGCTGCAGCTGCAGAAATCTGATTGAGAGCTGCCTGGGTGCTGGGACCAGGGACAGGAAGGATAAGATGACACCGAAAGCCAGCAGCTCTATTCTCTTGCCACTCCTCTTAATACAAAAATGCACATAAATACACCTTTCCCACCACCAGTTCTGGGGAGAGCAGGAGGAGAGCTAAACCCTAAATTCATTATTAGCATAAATGATAGTAAAAAGACTGAAGTACTAAAGTGTCTGGATCAAATTTTCTCAACCAGTGGGACTGGGCCTGAGATAGAAAGTAATCTTTCTTAAAAAGCAAAATGAAATTATAGGCTTTACAAACCTGAGTTTTCAGACTGTCAAATTCACACCTGTAACATTTATACTCATTCCATAGATGAAGAAACTGAGGCCCAGAGAGGCAAATTTTCTTGTTTTCCAGTTCAGGGTCCTTCCCACTAGAAAGGAGGGAGAGAACTGGTGAAAAAGGAGAAGAAAAGAGACTGACAGAATAAAGAGAGAGGTTTTACTGAAAATACAGAATAAACCACTCTCGTCTGGTCTGATTAAAAGAATAGCACAGAGGGAATTTCCCAATTTATCTTTTTCTCAATGTGAGATTTTATAGTTCTTTTGCATATTCAAAAATTATGACTGCCCAAATTCTTCTAAAAGGAAATTTCCTGAAATAAAACAGTATTGCCTTATGTTAACAGTGGCCCAACAGCCTTTCAAATAAATCCTATACCTCTCCTGATCCAAGAAAATTGATGCACAGTCAGGGGTGATATTCAAAATATGAAGCATCCACCATGGCAGGGCATCTACCAGTCACAACAAACACAACTGTGAGCCATCCACATGACTGTGAAAGTGCAAACCAGCCAAATATCAGCCCCGTAGCCAGAGTTCTTCATCCTCTGCCATTAGGAGTCAGGTACGTAAACTGATTCTATCTTAGACAGTAGGAAAACATTCGAAATGGTAACATAATATCTCGCAATACTTTAAGATTAATCATAGTAGTTAAGCCATTTAATATGGTATTCCACTAAACACTTTCCTATGCTAATCAAAATATATATGTGCACAGTCTAGTCATTGCTATAATTGGAATGTCTCTTAAAATTCATGTGTTGAAACTCAATCCCTATTGGGTGGTATTGAGAGGTGGGGCCTTTGGAAAGTGAAAAGCAGAGCCGTCAGAGCCCTTGTGAATGGATTACTGGCTTATATATGTCAGGTTTCAAAAAAAAGTTCTACTTACCTAATATCATTTTCCAAACAGCTCTGTTTATGTTTTGAGAAGAGGGAAAAAGCAAGAGACGAATAAAACCTATGGTCCTGCACTATTACCCCGTACTTTTAATACAGATCCCCATGCTACCCAATGTGGGATTTACACCAAACACAAACAGTGAAGAGTTTCATTCATATTTTTTTTTAAGTGGGGGAACGTTCAAGTTATTAAGTGGGTGCTAAGAAGGAAGGAAGGAAGGAAGGAAGGAAGGAAGGAAGGAAGGAAGGAAGGAAGGAAGGAAGGAAGGAAGGAAGGAAGGAAGGAAGGAAGGAAGGAAGGACCACAATAATACGTTGAACTTTCAAAAGGAGAGAACAAATCTATGTTTACTAGCGGTGGAAGGGGAGGAAGAAGACAGGGATTGGAAAGATATTGGGTAAGGAGCACAAAGAATAATTATGATTTTTAATAATGAATATGCTAATAGTATTGATTAGATCATCACATGTTCTACACAGGTGATGGTAGTCAACGCTGTACCCCCAAATATGTATAATTAATTATGCTTAAATTAAAAAAGAGAAATAAATTTAAAATACGAGCAAATTTCCAAGTGTCCAACCTGTGAAGTGAATTCGCATTTTGTATAATAACCAAGGTCTTCACAGTTCACAGTATCAGAGATCTCATATGGTTTTATCCCCACTTATAAGTGAGGACATAATTCTAGGGAAAAAAATGGCCCCAACTGATACAGGTGAAAAAACTGAATTTTTTGGAGATTTTTGTCTTCTTTTCCTTTGCTTTATTTTGAAAAAGTAAACATAAGACATACGCATGCATTTCAAAACTCAGTCAATACCCTGACATTTGCTGCCTTGAGTTTCCTTTGGTTTTCAATACATCAGGTTTGAACTGCTACTCAGCCTTTGGCTCTTTCTGGTAAACATGTCTCAGGAGAACTTGACCAGCCCTTGAAGAGCAAGACATAAAGTTGGAATCCAACTTATGTTCCAACGTCACTAAAACATGTTGACCAGGGGATCCCAGACACATTTTTAGCATTGTAGCCAAAACACAAGAAACCTATCTAAACTGTAGGAAAGGAAGCTCTCACTAGCCAACAGATAATTGAATTATTCTTGTATAACAATGAGGTTTTCAGACTGGATTTCCCAATGCATTAGGGGTGCCTTGGAGCTCTTTAGGAGCCACTGCAGGAGCAGAGGGCAAGAAAACTATATAAGTAGGGTTCCTGAGCCTTCGACCCCACTCCAGCCAGAGCACCCTTCACTGGCTTAACATATGAGGCTTCATTAGAACTTTTTAAGATGGGGGGGAACAGGAGGAGAGAAAAGGCAGTGGGAGTTCAGTAATAATAAGTCTGAAAACCACAGTTTCAGATAAGAAGATACCAAAAAAAGTAAGAATAAAGACTTTCTTAGGTAATTAGACCAAAGAAGGAAGACTTCAGAATGTCCTTCTCTGATGATATAAATATTATCAAATGGGGGTTGGACATTTAGCTCAGTTGGTTAGAGCGTGGTGCTGATAACAGCAGGGTTCGATCCCTGTACAGCTGCCAACAAAAAAAAAAACAAAATTATCAAAAATTATCAAATGATCAAATGGTTGAGGCACTGTTCTACTGAAAATCGGTCTTACATCTCAAGATCTCTTATATCCATGCACAGATAGGATGACAGAAGTTACCAGGAACTTTTTTATATGTCATTTTCCAAATGATTCCTTTATTCTGAGTATAACATTTGGGCTCTGGCACTTTCTTTCTGAACTATTACCCAATTCTCTACACTCTCTGGTGAAACAGAGACTACGACCTGGCTGAGTGCCACAGTTTCTCTTCAAGCAAGCCTATTAAATGTTAATTAATTGGTCAAGTCAAATCATGAAATATTATGTAGAAGGTGCCAGGAAAATATTATTGACCATTTTCTTACTTAGATCTGTGAGGCAAAATGCAGGGAGTCTGAAGTTGCTTAATAAAGTTTGTCTCACCCACCTTACAGTTTTGGTTTTCAATTTAAGTTCCCTAGTTTATGCATTAGGTAAGAATTCTAAAATTACCACACTCAGCTCAACCAAAGGCACCTGAGTTTATATTTACTGGTGTAAATAACAATTTAGCAGGGCGATGGTATTTATTACATGCAAGTAATTTGAATTCAGTCAATTTTCTTTGCAAAATTCAGATTACAGCTGGTATTAAATTCTCCCCAAGAAATCAAACAAACAGAAGCAATATGTGCTATGAAATAAAAGAAATCCAACCAAGTTCACAGGTAGTTTCACTTTGCCAAGTGAGGTTATTGAATTTGGCATTGTGAGAAAGGTTCAAAGAATACAGCCACCCAGGACTATTAGATTTCAAGAGAGTCAAGTTGGAAGGATTAAAGGATCTGGCCAAGAAAACATCTACGGACAGCCCACGAGTATTCACCAGCACAAGCAGCATGTGCCATTCCCAATGACCTCCAGTGGATCTCCTGAGTAAAACTTCAGTGTATTGGAATTTCTCTGAAAGGAGTATGAATTTTTAGATGGATTCGCCAGAGGGTATGTCATTCAAAGACCTGAGCAGAATATTGTACTAGTTAAAGAAGGAAATAAAGGGATGGAAAGAGAGAGAGATGGAAGAGTCACAGTGAAAAAACAAGCAAGCAGCCTATGGCTGGATACATTGTGGGAAGTAGGATGTATTAGTCTATATTTGTGATGCTACAACAGAATACCTGAGACTGGGTAATGTATAAAGAAAAGAGGTTTAATTGGCTCACAATTCTGGGACAGCTGCATCTGGTGCAGGCCTCAGGCTGCTTCTACTCATGGCAGAAAATGGCAGGGCAGCTGGCAGGTGCAAAATCACATGGTGAGAGGGAGCAAGAGAGAGAGGGGAGGTGCCAGGCTCCTTTTTAACCACCAGCTCTCACAAGAAGATATAAAGCGAGAACTCACTACCCACCCTCCACCCCAGGACAATAATCTATTCTTGAGGGATCTGTCCTCATGACCCAAAGACATCCCAACGCTGCCACACTAGGGATCAGATTTCAACATGAGCTTTGTGGGTACAACATATCCAAACTATATCACAGGACAAGGAAAAGTATGTGCAAATAGATTCATTTGGATTTACTGGGAAAAGGGGAAACTGACCATAGGGTGCAGGAGTAGGAAGCCCAATAAATGAGTAAGAAGGTGAAGAAAATGTCCAAATGAATCAAGCACTATAACTTGCCTGTAAGTATTCTTTTCTCTGTATTTTCTGTTTTGTTCTTACTAGTCTTCTCTCAGTTCCTGAATATACATGAAGTTTTTCAGCTGAGCCCTTACTGGTTTCTCTACCTAGAGAATTCTTCCATTTTTACATATGAGGCTAGCTAATACATTCTTATTCATTGGGTTTCAGTTCAAATATCATTTCCTCCATAAAGCATTTCCCAATCCCATAGCCAACATGAATCCATCTGTTATAGGATGGATTCCCTATAACAGATCCCAATCACTCTCCTTTTCTGAGACATTTAACATACTTGTAATTAATTGTTTAATAGCTGGGTTCCCTGCTAGAAAATCAATGAAAGCAAGGACCTTATCTCCTTTACTGACTATGATGTCCCCAGTACCTCGAAAGTGCATGGAATGGTGCTTATTATTTTCTGGATGAATATAGAAAATTCATTTGACAATTTTTTTTAATTTATTTTATTTTATTATTATTATTTTTTGTCCTTTTTGAGACCGGCCCCACCGCTCTCAGCCAGTGAGCGCAACGGCCATCCCTATGTAGGATCTGACCCCGCGGCGGGAGCGCTGCCGCGCTCCCAGTGCCGCACTCTCCTGAGTGCGCCACGGGTTCGGCCCCTCATTTGACAATTTTAGTGGACTCAAATATATGGTGGTAGCCAGGCTGTCTCTGGTACCAATTTCTCCACCTGCACTTCACTCTAACACACGGTTTAATTAAGAACTTCATGACTCACCTTTAGCAGACACTGAAAATTGGCTCACACGATACCTATTTCCAAACCCCTTTTCCTTTCCTTTGCTTTCTACATTAGTCAGGAAAGGCTAAACCCCAAAATTTCAGTGATTTAAAGAAAAAAATTTATTTCATACCTGTGCAAGTCCACTGCAAAGCCAGGCAACTTTCCAGCACAACTGTCCCCCATGCCGGGGCTCAATAATATGGACTGCTTTGGTCTTGTGGCATCTTCATAGTAACATGTGTTTCTGTGCTTGCTGTCATATGGAAGGGAGCATAGACACACAGAATGGCTCTTGAATACCTTGGCCTGAAAATGATATGTGTTATATATGCCATGTTGGGAAAGACTACCCATGTGACCACACTTAACTTCATGGGGTAGGGAAGTGCTCCTGGAAGCAGAGGAGAACTGGATAATAGTAGACATTCATAATGTCTACAACATCTTCTGCCCTACAGGCTGCAAAGCTAAATACTCATTTCTCAACTTCCATTGCAGCTAGGGGTAGCCATGTGACATGGAGGAAATATCTTCTTTACCAGTTCACTTTCAAACGTTCCCAAGGAAAGGTTCTGTCTAACCTGACTTAGGTCGAATGCCCACCCCTGAAACAATTACTGTGGTCCTTTGGTTGTTAAACTTGAGTCAGATGCAATGACATTGCACCTTCAAGCAGCAGAAAAACTATCATCAACTTAAGCAAATTTAGGAATAATCCATTAAAATGTTTTTCTTAGCCTCCAAGAGCTACCAAGTTAACTCCAGTAGTTGCCTATATCTGTCATCCTTATGTGAGACAAGCCTCTAAATTCATTTAAGCAATTCTTCTGTAGGGGAAGTTGAGAATATGTGAGTATAGGACTTACTGCCATGGTGCCAGTCTCATCGAGAAAACCAGTCTGAAAGAAAGAAAAAAGCCCACAGAGAGAAGCAAAGACTAATGATGAAGAGAAAAAAGAGAGAAAGAGACCCAAGAGTTTTCCAGCTCAGGGTTCCAGATGATGTTGTATAGCATGTTACACCCTTCAAATCACTTTTGTAGTCATTGTCTGATTTCAAACAATAATTCCAGTGCAGATAGCAGCAGCAGAGTATATGGAAACCCAGAAACATGAAGGCTAGTACCAGATCTGTCACCCATTCATTGTTCACGATTAAACATGTCTGTACAATAAGGGATTTAAGCTAGTCCAGTATGATAAATATGAACTCAGCCTTTGACCTCCAAAGACAATATTTATAGCCTATCTTGTCCATACATTGGCTGTATAACTTCTTCTAAATTTAATTAGCCTACATAAGCTACCATGACTTCACACATGAAAAACTGGGATGATAGCCTGTCGTTCACTTTGTTGTTGTAACAATTAAATAAAATAATTAAAAGAAAAACATTTAACACAATGCTTGGCCCACAGTAGATCTTCAGTAAACATTGTATCCCTGCCACTCCATTTTTCTTCTCCCAAGGTTTCCCTTACTGTGAAATAATATGCATTTTACAAATGAATTTACTGAGTTGCTTTTGGGTTAAGAATTTGCTCAGATCAATCTAGATAGCCAAGGACTAAAATAGGATCCAGTTCTGAAAGGGGATCAAAATCTATGTTTCTAGTCTAAGAGTCTAGTGTTATTTCCACACTCCCTTCAATTCATCTGGCATTTATCAAGCACATACCACTCAAAAGAAGATTGCTCACCATCCCTTAAAGTGCCGTGCTCCTTCCATTGCCATAATATCCCTATGGCCCAGGATGTTTATAGTACCGTATGATTTGCAAATTAAAAGAGAACTTAGTTGTCACTTACTTTAACTTCCTACTCAGCACTGCATTTCCCGTTACAGCATCCCTTACTTGTGGCCATCAAGCTTGTCTTAGGGTATTCCAATATAGATGCCATTGATAATGAAACTGCTGCAGCTCTAGTGACCAGCTCTCTTTTGGTTGCAGGTATCAGAAATTGAACTCAAACCACTCTTGCTAAAAAGAATCTATTTGCAGGGCTGGCCTGTGGCTCACTCGGGAGACTGCAGTGCTGATAACACCAAGGCTATGGGTTCGGGTCCTATATAGGGATGGCTGGTTTGCTCACTAGCTGAGCGTGGTGCTGACAACACCAAGCCAAGGGTTAAGATCCCCTTACTGGTCGTCTTTTTTTTTTTAAAAAAAAAAAAGAAGAATCTATTTGTTCATACACTAATTTCTGGATTTAGACCAGGCTTCAGGCATTTCAGAGTCAAGGGGCTTGACCATTATCATCAGGATTCAATCTCACTCTCTGTTTCTTGGTCCCATCCCTGAACCAGTCACAACATCATGGTATCATGGGGATGCAATACTTTGGTTCGCCAAGCTGAAGATTCATACTCATTTCCGTTGTCAGGAGTCAGGTTAGCACCACCAAACCCTAAGGACCAAGGGTGGAAAAGGGGCAGCAGCCCAGAAGAAATCAGGATAACATTATGAGCAGGAAAAAACAACAAATTAAACCACAATGCCATCTTGTTCCACATCCTAAGCCAGAAAAGGAAGTTAAGAACTTCTTTTCCAAAACCTTGAAGGTTAAAATAAAACAAACAGTAAAAACATGCCCTGCATCGTCCTGTATCTGTTAGGAATTCTTTTGACTGCAAGTGAGAATATCCAACAAATGCTGGCTAATGTAAGATTCACTTTTCTTACAGAGAAGGTAGACAGTTTGGAGCCCTGACTCAGTGCCTTAAAAGTGTTGGGTGTCTTAGTATTTTTCCATCATAGGAAGGTACCAACTCTAAGTAACATACCAACTCTAAGTAACATATCCTGAACGGTGGGAAACAGGAGGCAGTAGGGGGCAATTCATGTACTTCTTTCTAACCAATAAGAGAAATATCTTTCCCAGAAACCTTCAGAAAACTTCTCTTCACCTCTCATTGGCCAGAACTGGGTCACATGGCCACATCCAGCAGCAAGGGATCCTGGAATCTGCTTGCCCAGGCTCTGTAGTGGGAGGCAGACAAAGGGGAAAAGATGAGTAGGTGACGGCTTTGGGGAGCAACATTATCTATCATAAGTAGGTTAGCAAATTTTTTTTTTTGATCCCTTTTCCTTCCACTCAACCAAATAAGGCAACTTGTCCTGTTCTATATAAAGAGAGTAGGTCTTAATCTCAGGACCTCCATAATATTCCAAAAGAGTAATGAGACCTTTCAAAATAGTAATTGAATTGTAAACTGAGCATTAAGACCATATTTCTTGTCCTGTCCATTGGAATTAGGCTGTTTTAATACAAGCAGAATTATCTATATAACATCTAACTCACTGAAAAGTCAGTGTTTGACTCTCTTTCTATGCAATGCACAAGCGATCTACAAAGAAGAGATTTCCCCCAAGCAAGTCAGGCAAATCTCCAGGTCGTCAGGGCAATAGACAGTGTTTTAACTTTTTTGTTGCTTCCTCTTGAAAGGGGAACAAGAAGCAATTGATTTTTCCACTGAATAAATGGCAGGCCTCCACCCAGGGGACTCCTGCCCTGGGGAGAAAGAGATGGCCAACTGAATGCTCTGTTCACTTTGCCTCCCTCCCACTTTTAGTTAGCTGGCACATCAAAAGAATAGTAATTCAGCAACATGATATGTTTAATGAAATCTGATATAAATACCTATCTGTCTCAGAGCAAGGAAACAATCTCCCTACTGTATTTAATATTCCTCATATCTTCCTGAATATTTTAGGCTTGTTTTGGGGCCACTTGTTGAAAGAATAAAGAATCTAAACACAAGTGAGTATAACAATCAGTGTTCATGATCTATGAAGGAAAACAGGCTGATGTCCCATGGTTTGAAGAACCTGGGAAGTTGGGGGTGGGAGGTGGGAAATTAACAACAATTTCTAAATATGTAAAAACCTACCAGAGTAAGGTAAGGATGATTCAGTTGGGTAGAGCCTTGAACTTTTAATTAGAGGTCCAAAGTGATATATGCTGACTACTGAGCACAAGTAAATAAGCTAAATTATAACAAGAGATGTGACAAATAGACATTGGGGAAAATATTATAATATTGATTGTTGCTAATTATTAAGCATAGTTATGATTATCTGAGAAGACAGGCTCAGAGTTTTGCCTGAGATCTCACAGGTAAGTATGTGGTAAAATCAGAATTTGAACCCAGGTCCAGCAGACTCCAACATACAGACCGTGGAAGCTGGGTAGGTTTGTGGAGAAACATGGGAAGAAATAGTAAAAGATGACCTCAGCTTATCCTTTCATCCTCATTAATGAAAGTGACATTATGACATTATTTTATGTCCTACTCTCATTCAATCAGAAAGCCACGGCTTTGCCACTATAACAAAACTTGAGAATTCCTAGGTGTGTTGTGGCCGGTCAATGGAAAAGTTTGGTAGACTGTATTACTGTGAAAAATATTTGCTGCCCCTCCCTGGTGTCTACCTCCCTGTGGGAAGATTACACATTCTTGCTCTATTGACATTATATTTGACATTAGGTGATTTGTGTTGCCCCTTCTTGCTGGAAGTTTCCTTCCTGCATTGACACTTCCCTCAGGAGTGTCAATGTGACTTTTTTGGCCAGTGAAATGTGGACACAAGTGATACATGTCGATTTCAATGAACAATTTTCAAAGCCAGCTCATGTTCAAAGTGTCTCATTTTGCTTTGCCATAGGCTGTCAATAACCCAAATACCCAAATAGAGGCTGCAAGAGTAGAGTAGTGCTCACGAAATAGAGTAGAATCACAGCCAGCTCACACTGGACATTCAGTGTGAGCACGAACTAAACCTTTATTGTAACCACTAAGACTTCAGGGCCATTTGTTACTAAGGCATAACAGCATAACCAGACTCATATGAAAGAGTGATCCCAATGTCTACATTCCAAGGCTTCCTAAAGACTGTCCAAAGACCAGGGTATATGGGGTTAACACGAGACATGTGGTCATCTTGACTTCTTCATCCAGACTACTTCATCCAAACCCCTTCCTCAGTCCCACAAATTGAGGGCCAGAAATCATAATTTCTTAATCCACATACAGCATGTTTTCATAGATTCTGTTTAAAAAAAAAAAAAGAAAAATACACCCTGACAAAAACACTGTCTGGAATTGGACATAGCAGTTAAGTGCAATCCCTTCATAATCAATCAGACATGGATTCTAATCCACTAGTTAACAGATGTGACATATTGGACATATTAGTTCCTATCTCTTCAAACTACAGTTTGCTTATCAGTAAAACAAAAACACTAACACCATTGAGGGGATCGTGGTCTCAAAGGGGGATTGTGGGGATAAAATGAAGCAAAGCACATGAAAGCACTGCCCATTGCCTACTACGGGGTAAAAATACGTAAAAAATGTTAGTTACTTTTGTGAGCAAAGGCACTTCAAGGGATAAAATCAAAATCACAGTCTAATAGGCATGATAAAATAAAGGCAAAATATTATAAGTGTTTTAAGAGTGCCACTGATATAGTGCTACAGGAGAGCAGAAGAGAAAAGAGAAAACAGTATAACTGGAAAAAGAGGAGAGAGAAATAAGAGAAGACTCCATAAAAAAGGTGGCATTTGAATTGGGCCACTTACTGTACTCAAAATCCTTTAAATGTGGACCCATACTTTGTAAATTTTTCCTAGATTTAGTTGCAAAAAAGCTTTTCTCTCCCCTGAAAATTTGCAATCCTGTTTAATAGACAGTGAACCTGCCATGCTTCCTTTCTTTGCCATTGAATGTTAGAAAAATCTGGACAAATATAATGTTTGATTTTGAGAATTATCTGAATTTATTCTCCCTTTCCTTCTATAGCTTCCAACTTTGCTCTTGATCATTTTTTACTGCCTTATGTAAACTTTACAACTGCATTTTTACTATAAGCTGCCTCCAGTCTATTCTTGCTCATGGGTACAATATAGGTTGTAAATAAATAAAATATATTTTTTACCTTCTTCTGGTCTTTCCTTAGTTTTTTATTTCGGTACATTGTTCAAGGATAGAGAAATAGATTACTCATTTCTCTATAGCTTCTACAGAACTTGATAGAATGAGTGGCAAAAATGGTCAAGCCAGGTTGGTACCCTATACTGTGGTGTCAGTAATTAAAGTACTAAGTGCTGATTTTCAGGTGAGAATCAATTAGCAGCATTTCGCACTACAAGAAAAAAGAAAACTTAACCTCAAGGCAGGTCATTGTTGCTCAGCTAAACAGCAGTTTTAAGTTGTACTATATGTGCATGTGTGGCCTTGCCCGTTCCCGTCATCTTCCAGAGGCTGCTGCCACCTCCACGGTGCTGACGAGATTCTGTGGTTGGATTCTGTGTCCTTGAAGCTGTGCTGCGAGAGTGCTATTTGCATTTCCAAGAGCAACAAAAAATGAATAAGTCTTTGCCTCCATTCAAAATGTGTCATGTAGAAGATTCTAAGATGGCGACGGGTATGAGCGGCTGTGCCAGGAGACAGCGTGATCCTGTGAGCCGTGCGCTGTGATACCAGAGTATTGATTGCAT
>NW_007734291.1:38651-75551 GCF_000696425.1 Galeopterus variegatus | reverse complement strand
GGAGGGAGGTGTAGGTGATGGGCCATAATAATCATATACAGTGTATATTGACAAAATAAAATAAAATAAAATTTTAAAAAATAATAATAATAAGTTGTACTGTATGACTTTAGGTTGGCAGAATTACCAGTAAGACTACATTAGTTCTCTAAAACAAAAGCAAAGTTTTTTCAAGTCAAACCAGTGAAACGACCCCATGTATTCCAACTACAAAATAATTTGATCCCTTTAAATAAGAGAAAACTCTAGCTCACTTTTCTGTAGAAAATTAAGAGAAAAATCAAGGCCTTCTAGAAAACTTGGTAGAGGAGCAAGTTAGAATTCAAATGTTTTACATTAACATACTCAGAACAAATACCAATTTCAGAATTCTTCCAAAGGGCATAATTAAATTGATTTTACATCCTCTCAGTAAAATAAGTAAGGCTGTACCACATAGATACTAAAACCATTAGCATTTTTGTCAGTTGACAGAAAAGCAATTCATATGAAAACTTATATTGTGTAAGAAACAAGAATCCAACAGGCTTATTTGTATGAATTGGTCATATGAAGCTCTGAATTATTAATTTCATTGTAATCATCAGTGCAATGCCCTTTAATAAAACCAAAAGGAAATGTCTGAGAAGGTTTTAAAGCTAAAATGGCCAAGCTGCTAATCATATCCATCAATAATTGTTACCATAGTGGAAAAATAATATATCCTTGTCAAAATTAAACTGTCATTCAGAAGGAGTAGTGTAGAATTGCAGAGAAAGCATTCTATTCATGAAAACACAACACGTTTACTTCATAACAAGACATTGTTCTCTGGTAAAAAGAAAAAAAAGAGATTGGAAAACAGTTCACTCCTAAGTTGTAGCTCAGTTTCTCAGAAATTTTTGTAGGAAATGACACATCTTTCTTACATAACTTAAGATTTGCTGTAATATAACACTATGTCCATTTCATGGTTCACCTTTTCTAAGGCTTGTTTATATAGACAAATTAGAAAACAAAGGGGAGAGTCATAAATATGCCTATCTCCCCAAAATGACAACCACTGTTGATCTTTGATTTATCATCCTGGACTATCTATCTATTTATAGGTAAATATATGTATTGTACAAACATGATACATACTATTTTATAAGCTATTTAAACTATTTTTATTTAAAAGTATTATGAATCTGTTTCCATGTCAATACATCATCATTTTCCATGCTACCTAGAATTCTATTGCTTAAATTTAACATATTTAATAAATCCTGCATTACTAGAAATTTTTGGCAGTTCACTGGCTGCTATAAATATTTTAGTAAAATTATCTTTACATAGATAATTGCTTCCTTCTGATAATTTTCTCTAAATGGAATTTTCTATGTTAAAGAGAAAGCACATTTTCAAGGCTTTTGATACATAATTCCCAATTGTCCTAAAAAATACTATACCCACTTACACCATTACAAGCAAAGTAAGATATTCACATTCCCTTGCACTGTCTGGCGCTGGAGATTATTACTCCTTTTTAAATCTTTGCTTTTATAATAGTTATGTCTTAATTTCTGGGTAAGTCTTTTTCTCTTAAGGATTAAGGTGGATCCATAGAGTGAGATTCACCCAAAGATTCTCTCAGACGTGGTGGTTTGTAGTGTAATCCAAATCATGACTGTCTTTCCAAGGGTAAGAGTGTAAATTCCTCATCATGGGTTTATTAACCCAACATTACAGCTGAGGTGCCTGACCTATCTCTGGAATATCTTACTATGTAGCACACCACCTGCAGTTTGAATAGACTAGTAGTCAAACTTAAGTTCTTCCAGGCCTCTAGGGTAAATTGCTGCCTCACTGAACTAAGTGATAGCCAGGAATCTGTAACTCACTTCATGGGATCTTGGTGGGTCAGAGGGTTGAAGCATCTTCCAGCATAAAGTGCTATAAAGTAAGACTCTTATTCACTCCTGAGATTTTGAAGAGAAGAGCTTAACCTTTATGCCTAAGTATTTCCGAAGTATAAATTAAAAGGAAACAGGTTACAATTATAAATGAGCATTGTAAATCACAAATTGTGAATGTCAGGGCTGAATACCCTTTAAATAAGCCATGAATATTTCTACATCTCTAAAGGATCTGTATTAACTAAAGTCTTTCTTTTCACACGATTAGAGGTTATCAGGCAAAGGTATTTACCTTGGTTCTGTAATTCTACAACAAAAAGCCCCTCTAGGGTTTTGTGATTAAAAAAAAAAAAATGGGAAATGAGAGGCATGCCCTTTAAATACCAACTCCTAATTACAAAAATGTGAATATGTAAATCCAATTACATACATTTAAGGATTAGATATTAATTGGATCTGCCTTGATATAAATTGCACAGTCAATTCTTTATTAGAAGTGAGCATCACTTTCCATTTTGGCATTTAGTAATAACTGACAAAATATCACAAATTCTCCCTTGCTCTGCAAATGGCCAAGACAACGTTACAGCTCACGCAGATTAAATATCAATGTCCTGAACTCTAGAGCCATCAGGATATGTTCTAATAGTATACTTGAAAGGAATAAAAAAGGGATCATGTTAATATGACCTCTTAACCCACTGGGCATTCAGACCGACTCAGGACCACACATCCTAACTGGCTAACAGGCAGTGAGAAATGGTCAGATGGCAAGAGACAGAGAAGTTCTTCACAAGCAATTTACAAAATGTTGTTTGGAGACTTGCACATCTTTGCTTCTGCCTTACTGAAACCACACAAGAATTTGAGCCTCCTTAGAATTCTTCTATGTTCTACTATTCTGGTACTTATAGCAATTTGTTTATACCAGCCTACTCCCCATTAAACATAATCTGCACAACATATAAAAGAAAACACTCATTATACACATTCTACAGGCACAGTGAAAGAAAAACTGAGCAAGAACGTCTGTACTTTGACAGATCTGGATTTTAACTCTGAGTCTGCAATCTATTATCATGCGACTCTGCAAGTTACCTCACCCCCCATAGCCTAATGCTCTGGTCTGAGAAATAAGGAAACAAAGGCATCACATAAAGCAATGATTGAATGAGATCATTTGTGTGAAATGTTTCAGGCACAGAAAGTTATGCTAACGACACCCCCACCTTTGTCATCCTGGGGAGCTTCTGATCTGAGGGAGGTGGGATACGGGAGGAAGGGGCTGAAAGATCAGACACATTCACAAGTCAAGTACGATTGCAAATTTAACTCAAATTGCACTCAGATGTATGAAGAAAAATAGAGATTCTTTATTTTCTCTAAATGAATCGATGACCCCCCCACAAGTCTCCCTCCCATCTGGACAACATGAAAAAAAAAGAAAAAAAATGTTAAACTTGATCATTTAGAGTGCACTGGCCTCTTCAGGTTTAATTTGTCTCTTGGGATGACTTGTGCTCTCTCGAGTAAATGCTCCAATTGTACATGCCCTTCTCCTCACCATGGAATGGGGTGGGGCTCACACAACCTCACAGAGGTGGACAGGGGCGGTTGCCTCAGATCCTTCTCATGTCCTTCAGATCGTCACTAGTCTCTGCTTCAGAATACTGGTCTACCCTGCCTCCTGGATCATCCAGACATAATTAGACCCTTCTGGACATTTGACCATTGTAGTGGAACCTACTCACCTTTAGAGTCCTTATGCCTATCATTCTCCCCCAGCCATGAAATGTCCCCACCTACAGCTTCTTTGTTCCAACTCCATGCTTCTGCTGGTTCAGCAAGCATTTCTTGGTCCACCGTCTCTCTCAGCAGGGTGTGTGGGATTTTGTCACATTGCACCCTCTTTACAGGCTGCAGGGATGCAGAAGCCTCAGCTCTTTTCATCTGCATAGTCCATTCCCTCTGCCAGTGGTGTGCTGTCACCTCCAAGTCATGTTGTACATAGTCGGTGATAGGCTTCCCCTTGAAGTTGGAGAAGTGTTCCAATAGCTCATTCCCACTGCATAAATCCCTTTTGGATGTTTCTACCTTCACCAAGAATTTCTCTTAACCCCCAGGGTTCCAACCTGAGAAAGAGAAAACAAGGTGACCTATGTCTGACCTCACTGCTCTGCTCCTACTCTGTCTTTTTTCTCCTTCCAAAACTAGTGGAAAATGGAAAAAGCTAGTTATTCTTGCATTATCCTGTCTGGTGGAATCTTTTTAACGTCATATCCTCCTTCTTCCCAAGATGGCATTTTCTTTCCCTTTTTTTGCAAACTTAATGGTAAATGAGGCAAGGGAGAGAAGTTGATTTGCCAATAAGAAAATTTAAATCAGAAGTACTTAGAAAACAGCTTGGTTATTGCATTAGTAATAATAATAATACACAAAGTATAATAATTGCTGCATGAGATAGATAAATAGACAGATGATAGATAAATTAGCAGGAGGTATGTTCTAGGAATAGAACAGAGAGCAATGGGCCTAGAGCAGGGAGAGTGGGAGAAAATGTGGTGACAGAGGTGACCTGGGGGAAAACCATGTAGGTTCTCACGGTCATGGCAAGAATTTTATTCCTAGGGATATATCCATTTGGAAGACTAAGCAGATTAGACATATTTTTTAAAAATCACTCTACCTTTGGGCCGGCCTGGTGGTGCACTGGAGAGTGCGCTGCTTGGAAGCGCGGCGGCGCTCCCGCCGAGGGTTCGGATCCCATGTGGAGACCGGTTCCCGCTCACTGGCTGAGCGCGGTGCGGGTGCAACACCGAGGGTTGCGATCCCGTTACCGGTCAGTAAAAAAGACAAAAAAGGAAAAAAAAATATCACTCTACCTTCTAAGTTGAGAATGGAAAACTAATAGGCTGACAATGTAAACAAGAAGACAATTAGGCAACAGCTGGAACTGTACAGGTAAGAAATGCTGGCTGGGATGTGGGTGGAAAGAGCAGAGGAGAGAGGCAATGGTATTTGAGAACCCAGAATATGAAAGAAAGAGATAAGTCAAGACAAATTCTAGGTTTTTGGCCTGAGCAACTGTAAGAATGAGTTGTCATTTACTAAGGAGAGGAAATCTAAGAAAGAAGTATGTTGGGAAATTCAAGTTTTTGGACATGCTAGTTTGACATAACTATTGAATATCAAAAGGAGACATTTAATGGGCAGTTGGCTGTTTGGGTAAAGTTCAGAGGCAAAGCCAGGGCAGAATATGTCTATTTGGGAGTCATTAATGATATTTAAAGTATAAGAGTAAATAACATCACCAAAGGAATGAATGGAAATAGAGAAGTAGAGACCAGTATCCTGTGCCCAGAGGCATTCCAATTTGCAGAGATCCAGAAGATGAAGATAAATTAGCAGAGGTCACTGAGAAATAATGCCAGTGAGTTATGAATGAGTGAGTCTCTTACTATAAAAACAGAAGAAGATATTTTTTTTTTCAATAAGAAGTCATCTTTTTTCTTTATGGGTAATTTACTCTGCCTGGGCTCTATCACAACATGAAGATGAATTAGGCAATGTTAGTCCTTTCCAAGAGAGTACCTCTGAATAGATATAATAGTCAGCCTTGAGTTTAAAGAAGTAGAGAGTAGAATATGGTTCCTAGAGGCTGGGAAGGAGAGAGGAGAGGGGAGATAGAGAGAGGTTGATTAACGAATACACAAGTATAGCTAGATAGGGAAAATAAATTCTAGTGGTGTACAGTAGTGCTAGGCATTTATATAATTCACAATAATTTATTATATGTTCTCAGGTGGCTAGAAGAAAGCAGCTTAAATGCTGTCATCATAAAGAAATGATAAATTTCTGGGATGATGAATATGCTAATTACCCTGATTTGATCATCACATATTGTATATATGTATTGAAATATAACTCTGTGCCCCATAAATATGTATAATCAATATGTGTCAATTAAAAAAATAATGAATTTTAAATAAAAAGCTCTCAATGATTTTTACCTCCCAATATTCACACCCTGTATAGTCTTTTCTCCTTGAGTATGGACTGGACCTAGTGACCTGCTTCTAATGAACAGACTATGGCAAAAGTGATGAGATGTCACTTATGAGATTAAGCTATAAATGACTAAGGCTTTCATCATGCTGACATTCTGTCTCTAGCTCTTCTTACATGCATCCCCTCATAAACAGGGCCATTTAGCAAGGGACTGGGGGTGACTTCCAGCCTACCAGCCAGTGAAGAACTGAGACCCTTAGTCCAACAGCCCTTGAGTAAATGGCCAACAACTACATGAGTGTGCTTGAAAGCAGAGCCTTCCCCAACTGAACGTTCACATGAGACCACAGACCCTGGGTCAACACCTTAACTGCAGCCTTGTGAGAGACTATAAAGCCAAGAATCCATTTAAGCTGTGACCAGATTCCCAATGCACAGAAACTGTGAGATAATAAATGTTGTTGTTTTAAGCAACTAAATTTTGGGTAATTTGTTACTCTGCAATAGATTAAAAAGTATGTTAAGGAAAATAAAAGTGCAGAAATCATGACAGTACAAAGCAGCATTTATTTAGCTTCCCTTCCTTACCCCTATTTCAGGCACCATGCTCTACAATAACAGTCATAATCATCTTAGTATGAATTATAATGTAATCGAATTAACTTTTCTGTGGTGTAATTGCAGTTTGGGTCTTATCTCAAATTGAAAAATGAAAATAATCAGTGAACAAGTAGGAAAAGAATTTTTGAATAAAAAGAGACTTTCCTGGCACCTCTGAATTAACACTGCAGAAAATAGCCAAAGACTTTGGCCCTGCTTTAAACACTTTAAATCATCTCACTTTTTTTGAAACTCCTCTCTTCTCCCCTGCTGACTTTTCAGCTAGTTCATCCCTTCCTTGGTGACATAACTCTAATTTAAGCTTCTATCAAAACCCATTATGATTTCCACTTCATTGCCCTTGAATGCTGTTGAATTAAGATACCAGAATAATTAATAGACCACCTTGCTAACACTCTATTTCTTCTTCACATCACAGAGAAAATGTCAAGTGACATTTCCTTTAGAAATCAAGACTGCTAACAGATTTCACTGTCGCTTATAAATTAGTTAAGAAATAACAAATAGGCAAAAACATACAAGAACAGTTAAAGTATTTGTTCACACAATAATCATATAGGCTTCTATATAGTTTCCTTTAAAAAAATATTTAAGGGGACTATTTCAAAAAATAAACAGACTGATTTAATGAAAATTTATTACCCACTACAAATGACCATAGAAATTCTGGATAAAATATAACAAGACATTATCATAAGCATGTAGCTGAACACAAAACAAAACAAAATTCTCTTTGTTGTTGGTTGTGATGGTGCTGGTAGTTAAAACAAGAGGGAATGTAAATCCAGAGTGGAAAGGCATCAGGGTGCTCAATTATAGAGAGATCTTATTCTAGGTAAATGGAATTAAACTGAGAGGTGGAAGAAGTGATATAATGCCTGAACGAGGTCCCAGAGGCTTAAGGCTGAGGTTTCAAAGATCTGGAGGGAGCAGAAAGCATGTGTATTAATTTTCTATGGCTGCTATGACAAATTGCCACAAATCTGATGGCTTAAAACAATAGAAACTTATTTTTCCACAGTTCCAAAAGCCGTAAGTCCAAACTCAAGGTGTCAGCAGGACCTCCCTCCCTCCAGAAGCTGCAGGAGAGAATCCATTCTCAGCCTCCTCCTACTTCTGGTGCCTGCAGCTGTTCCTTGGCTTATAGACACATCACTCCAATATCTGCCTCCCTCTTCACATAGCCTTCTCCTTTGTGTGTCTCTAAGTCTCCCACTTTTCTGTCTGTCTCAAATCTCCCTCTGCTTCTGTCTTATAAGGACACTTGTCAATTGATTTAGGGCCAACCTAATACTTCAAGATGATCACTTCATCTTAAGATCCTTCACTTAATCACATCTGCAAAAATCACACTTTTTCCAAATAAGGTAACATAATTTTAAAAGTTCCAGGAATTAGGACATAGATATATCTTTGGGGTCATCATTCAGCCCACTGTACCCTGGTTTTAACCCACTGAGGAAGAGAGCTGGAAAGACACCTCTGTATAAAGTGAGAACACTCAGAACACTACCCAATCTGGAAAAAAAAAGGGATTAGAAAAATTCTGCCCAAAAGACCAAAAAGGGACTAGAAAATTTGTGGGAAAGAATTAAAAGCCTTCTAAATGAAATATAAAAAATAGAAATACCAAGGCCACACAACATGAGTGTGGGATCCAAATGTGTCCTTAACAGAGTGGTATGAATTGCAAGCCTGGAAATTGACATAATTTTTCTAGGACACATGAAAACCCTGAGGACATCCAGAAGCAAGTGTAAAATCACTTTATAAGGACACATGCACAATTCAGGGAACACAGGATTCCCACAGAAATTGTTTTACTTTAAGGACACTGGAAGACCTAAGTTCTAGTTACAAATGTATACCAGACCCATGGCATTACTTAACAGTGAGGGCCCTGGTTCCTTACTTTTTATAATTAAGACTCTACCATTCCCCCAAAAAATGGCATTCCAGGGAATACCACAAAAAATTAGGGGACTATGTGTAGAAAGATGCCATTTCTAGACATACTTACAAAAACACATAATGCATATCTATACACACATTTTCTTTAGTCCAACTATTGGACAACTATAAAAGTTGATTCTTCTGAATAACTTATCTGATTTGAATAAATTCAGGGGAGATTGTTCTGTACCATAGAAAGCAAGAACAGCAATATAAATAAAAGCATTTGTCACCTTTAAACATCAAGTGAAAAGATTTTTAATATTTAGAAACTCACTGACATTCCCCCTAGAAAGTCATTTCCAAATACCCTTTAAAAAGTGAATGTGTAATGGAAATTTCAAGTTTCCTATTCACAGCTTCATGCTACCGTGTTTCCTTACTTTTTGAAAATCAATAGAGGCTATTAATCATTTCACCCAATACCCAGGGACCTGAGATGTTTTAAAGGTGAATTGCAAAAGTTTGGGAGGAATGTTGAATGAAGAATATGCCCTCCATTGTAGAAAAACTGCCTTGTAAGTTACAGACAATCACAGGCATTTTTATTTATAAATTATTATGACCGTGTCTCTTGGGCTCCAAGTAGAGACCTCCGACTTTAGAAGTGTCACAATATACCACTAACTATAACCCCCAAATCATGGGTAATAAAATAATTGTAAGCTGGGCTCTTCGACAAGAACTTTGCTGTCTACATCATAGCCCAGGAGAACGGATGTCTTGGGATTTACTTCTGTGATTTTGTCTTTCTCCTTTTTATTTTGCTTGAATCTTTTAGTTAGTATGGCAATGTCCTAGACAGGAGGCAGGGAAAACATCACCAACAAAAGGGTATTTGAGTCACAAGAGGCATTCTGACGGAGAGGTCTCCTTTTCCCAAAGTGAAAGGAGCAAGGAAAGAATCACAGAAGGGCTTCTGTGAGATGGTACCCCTTCATTTTAGAGAGGCCCTTGTCTTGCACGTATTTATGCAATATATTTACAACCATCAAAGAAAGAAAGACCAGCTGCAGCTGATGAATTTAGTTTACAGCTGTGGTTCTCAGACTTCAGCATTCATCAGAATCACTATAGGGCTTGTTAAACCCCTGGGCTCATCCAGAGTCTCTGATTCAGTCTGTCTTGGGCAGGGACCCCTAACTGGTTTATCTAACAAGTTCTCAGAGTTTCTGACCCAGTAGATCTGGAATGGGATGATCACTTCCATTTCTAATAAGTTTTCAGATCTTGCTGATGCTGATCATTCAAGGACCACACTTTGAGAACCACTGGTTTAAGTCAAGGGACTTTTTAACTAGTTATCAACAACTCTTTAGAACTTTCTTTTTTTTTTTTTTTAGTTCTCAAACAAAATTACCATTGGAATGAAGACCTCAGTTGGGCTCAACAGCAGGACACCAAAAACAAAAACAAATACAGACAAGGGTGTTAAAGACAGTAATAATGGCAATGATGACAAATGACATTGTTATAATAAGGTAGGCATTCACTCTCCTTTAATCCTCACAGCAACCCTATAAGTATACATTATTTGTGCCATTTTCACATAAAAAACAAAAAACTGAAGCCCAGATCTTTCTGAGCACAAAATCTATATTTTTTCTACTTTATACTACTGGTAAGAAATAAGATTAAAACCAGTGCCCCAGCCCACCCCTCCAATACCACCAGCTAAAGATTTTAGAAGTCAGTTTCCTACTGACAAGGTATTACTGGTTTACTCTAGAATAGCACAAAAAGAGTATATTATAGTTAGTATTGACTGTCCATAGACTAAAACAGACAGTTGAGTACACTTATATAAAGTTACTCAATGTTGTTGTTTTTTTTTTTTTTTCTATTCTAAGTCTTTTAGTTATTATACCTCTAAAGTCAGAACATAAGACATTCATCCAGGTAATACTAAAGGCCCAAACAACCTCATAGGCTTAGTCCTGGGTTCCTATGAGGGATTAGCCTTGTTGGAGTAGACTAGGTAATTAGGTCTTTCTCAAATCTGTGCCGGGCAGTGTCTAGTCCTATCTGAGTCAATTATAAAAAGTTATGTCTATTGGAAGCAGCATCTGTAGGTTTTGAAAGTAGAGTGAGGTCAGCTGTAACCAAAGCTTAAAACTTTTTCTTCCTCTCATTTATAATCATGGGCAAGAGCAATCAGTTATTGAATTCAAGCCAGATTATGGTTGACTGAAGACAGCTGTCTCTCTCCAATTCTAATCAGTAGAGATAGACATAGTGTCAGCACAGGATTGGATGGGGCAGCTGGACACATTCTGAAGAAAACGCCTTAGCACAAATCACTCATGACTCAAGTGTGGGGAAAGTAGGAAAAAAACATAAGGACAGTGCAAAAGGCACATGTAATAGAGATCCTGTTAGATTGGGATTCTCTTTTTAGTCTGAGTTAACTTTTGGGGGTAACCCTTAAGAAGTGGCCAGCACTGTAATTAAATACCAAAGCACAGCCTCTTCAATAAATGGTTCTGGGAAAACTGGATATCCATGTGTAAAAGAATGAAATTAGACCGACACCTCTTGCCATCTACCAAAATCACTTCAAATAGATTGAAGATTTAAATATAAGACCTGAAACTATAAAACTCCTAGAAGAAAACATAGGGGAAATACTTCAGAATGTAGAACTGGGCAAAGGCTTTATGAGTAAGACTTCAAAAGCACAAGCAACAAAAGAAAAAAATAAGCAAATGGAATTATATCAAAGTAAAGAGTTTCTGCACAGCCAAGAATCAACAGAGTGAAAAAACAACCTACAGAATAGGAGAAAGTATTTGCAAAGTGTGCAAGCAAACAAGAGATTAATATCCAGAATATACAAGGAACTCAAACAACTTAACACTAAAAAAAATAATAATAACCTGATTTAAAAATGGGTAAAGGAGCTGAGTAGACATTTCTTAAAGGAAAACATACAAATGGCCAACAGGTACATGAAAAAATGTTCGATATCACTACTCATCAGGGAAATGCACATCAAAACCACATTGAGATATCATCTCACCCCAGTTAGACTGGCTGTTATCAAAGAGAATAACAAATGCTGGCAAAGATGCAGAGAAAGGGGAATGCTTCTACATACTGTTGGTGAGACTGTAAATTAGTGCAGCCATTATGGAAAACACTATGGAAGTTTCTCAAACAACTACAGATAGAACTACATATGATCCAGCAATCCCACTATTGGATATTTACCCAAAGGAATGCAAATCATCATGTTGAAGGGACACCTGCACTCCCAAGTTCATCACAGTTCTGTTTACAATAGCTGAGATATGGAACCAACCTAAATGTCCATTGACAGATGACTGGATAAGGAAAACGTGGTACATACAGACAACAGAATACTACTCAGCCATAAAAAGGAATGAAATTCTGCCATTTGCATTAGTATGGCTGAGCTTGGAGAAAATTATGTTAAGTGAAGCAAGCCAGGCACAGAAAGAGAAATACCACATGTCCTCACTCATAAGTGGGAGCTAAGAAACAAACATACAAATTAACATCACAATAATATGTCAAACTTTCAGAAGGAGAAAACAGAACTGTGGTGACTAGAGGTGGGAAAGGGGAAGGGGGAGGGAGGATAACAAAAAATTGATTAATGGACACAAAGAATGATTATGTTTTGTAATGATGAATATGCTAATTATCATGATTTGATCATCACATATTGCACACAGTTATTGATAGTCAAGTCTATGCCCCACAAATATGTATCATCAATTATGTTTCAATAAAAATAAATAAAATTCTTCAGTGTGAATTATCTTAATCAACTGAGGGGGGAAATCACCACCAACAGGGGCGACTTCAAGTTGTAATTAAGGGTAACTCTCTATGCTGTGGGCTGAGTGACATCTGGTGAGTGTCTTGGAATCCAAACAAGTCATCAGTAGGACACTTTAATTAGTGCACAGACTCCACTCTCCAAGGTAGCACTGCCAGATCCCCAGAATACAACATGAAGCCACATTTTGATGCTTGCCCTTTTTTCAAACTTAAAAAGCATACTACTGTTTCTCCAAAAAGTTATAATGTTCCCTTTTCTCTTTGGGTAGCATGCCAAATAAAGGCTTTCACATTTTGAATAGTTATTGATCCAACTGATTTATGAATAAAAGGAGATAGAGGCAAATGATTAAATGGATTTTCTTCCTGCTGCTTATGATTAGATTTGAAAATGCTTTTGTATCTAAGCCAAAATAACTCATCTGCCCTCTACAGCCAGTCTCCTCCCCTATAGGAAAACCCTCCAGCTCAGTTTAAGCCTTTGTCACACTGGAGCTCCAGTCAGAAAATAAAGACCTACTCCCTATGCCACCCCCAGATGAACAAATCAATGGCAAAGTAACACTTTGTAGGTGGAACTGAGTACTCATTCCTAGGAAAATTTGCAGATTCAATACTAAAAAGACACCCTTAACCTGTTGAGAAAAATCGCACAAGGCTGGGAGTCAGGGCACCTGGTTCTAGGGTCAGCTTTGCCACTATTTACAGTGAGCTAATTTATACCAAGCCTACTTTGAATTAAGGAAGCAGCCAATAATTCACTAAATGCATGTCTTGCACAATGCTCTTCAGTTGTCTGAGCCTCAGGTGCCTTTTTAGTCTATGTGACCACATGAGACATGCTCTAAGGCACTTTCAACATTAAATCTCTATGATCAATCATCAGTGTCACCAATGGTGATTTGTATCTGCTCAGCAGTTTTGAATTTAACTTTCACATGCATCATCCCTTTCGTTTGACCTTGACAACTACCCTAGAAAGCAGACAGGACAGGTGAAAAAGAAATAATCAAAAAGGTCAATAGTGAGTTATTATGAGGTGTCAGAGTTATAATACAAGTTTACTTATGTTCTCTACTACAACCCTGAAGATATGGAAACTAGAACAGGCTACAGATGATTCTGTTAGAAAACACGAGTTCTAGTAATCTTCACCTTACCACATACTGACTGAGACTCAGTGTCCTCATCTGCTTAATAAGGACACCAGACTTTAGTGTCCCTTCCAGTATTACCACCGTATGACTCAGTGAAACACAAAGCGAATTATTTAGCATCAAGCCAACCTTGTTCTGGTCCTTGCCTTGATAACCTACCTAGAACATAACCCCTCAATTTGTACTAACACTTTTCCTAGGTATTGACACCCTCCCACCTCATCAAGTCTGTGGCTTACCCCTGTCACTGCAATCTCCTGATACTAACCTGCACCTTCTAGGAAACCTTCCTCCATTATCTACCTCTCCTCACCCGCCTCTAGGTGCCTGTGCTAAACTTTCTATGTACAAGTCCCTCCCATCTTGAGCTCCAGGCTAGCAGTTAAATCCAGTTCTTCCTCTTCTCAGCTCCTTCTCCACCATCCAGGTATCAGCATCTTCCTTCCTTCTACAGCCTGTGACCTTGGAAGAGTTGGTAAAGGTCAATATTGCCATGACTCTGGCAAATAAAAAACCTGTCCAGCAAGTCCATACGTGAGCTGGCTGGTGGAACCCAGGTAACAAATGGTGGAGTTGACATTAAACAGTGCTTCCATCTAATAACTAGAACATCAAAGACTGAGTTGCTCGAGAGCGAGCTAAGCCTGTTCTATGACTTCTCCATTTTTCCAGCAAGAGTTTGATGAGGTACCTGGAGGAAAGTCTAATTATTCTAGGGTAGACAAAAGAGAAAAAAGAAAAGGTAATGAAGCATTATTCCCTTTCCCTGTCACGATGGTGTCCTAGGTGCCTGGAACTTTGGCCCCATGACTACCACCCCAGGAGCTTTCTAATGTTTACAGAAATGAGGCAAATGCTGGGATTATGAATTATTGGAATAGTCTTTGACAGCATTTTAGGCCTTAGAGGAAGTCCCAAAGTTACCAAGAAATGGGCCTACGCTTGGATTCTCACCAGTTACCTACATACCTACATACACACACACACACCACAATGATAGTTTTTAATCAACCCCAAAATGCAAATCATTGCCGTGTACCTTGTGCGGACACAGACATATCCAGACATATCTTGCTAGAGGCATAGGAAGAACAGTAAGAACTGCTGGGATGTCAGGGTCTAACTTACTCTGGCCAAGAGCAGCTATCTCACCTCCAGTCCCTCAGGTATCCTTCAAACATCTCCCAGCCTCGGGCTTAAATTTCTAGCCTGGGGCTCAGGGTTCATTTACAGCCTGTGAATAAAACCTTGTGCTAGCATTTCCCCAGCCCAATTCTGCTTACACTGAGTGTCCAACCACATGGCTACAGATACCCTTCCTATTTCTACTTCCATAATCATTGCCTCCTCTTCTCAGCAAAATGAGTCCAGGCCAAATTACAATTTTCATGGGCTACTGGAGTAGCTTGGAGCCAGATACTAGTCCCCACATTCCCCCAAATCATTTTCCACACTGCTGGCATATTTCTACAACGCCGTTCCAGTTTTCTACTTCCTGACTTAAAAACGGTCAGAGTCCTGTGAAACAAGCTTGGCTATCTCTACCTGTCATTCAAGCTCCTGTATGATCTTCCCCACACCAATCTCGTCTCCCACACAATGCCCTGCTGCTTCCCAGACTCTAGTTCTTGGTCGTCACAGCTCCCTGGGCATAAGCTGTGCTTTCCCCAGCTCTCCTTGTAAAAGCCTCCTGTTTGTGAAGTCTCAATCCACATGTCTTCTCCTTTAGGAAACCTTCCATAGCTGCCCTGCTTGTCATCTGCCACTGTTAGCTTTTGCAGAATTAATACCTCTCTCTTTTGTCTACCCAAAGTTTTCATTTGTATCATTCCTAAATCTCTTATCATCTGATGCCCACATTATAATTACATATTTGCAAGTCTGTGTCATCTTTCACTAGGTTTGATGATGGAAGTGTGAATATCCGCATTTTCCATGGGGTCTAGACTCAGGCCTTAAACATAGCCTGTGTCAATAAACATTTACTGAGTTAAGACTCTTTTCTCCTGGATGCCCATTATTTCTGCGTTATCAGCCTTATTTGTCCTCACAGTGATAATGGGTTTTTGCAGAAATAGGTAACATTTTTCAAAAACAGAAAGTAATTAGGTGCTCTGTTTATTATATCAGGTCTTGCCAGGAATGTGTTGTCATGAATGGCTTACAAGGACAGCATCTTTGGAAATAGGTTAAATCTTACTAGTTTTCCACCCGGATCTTACTAGTTTTCTAGTCTAACCTCCAACATAGTGCAGAAATTTCATCTCATTATCCCTTAATATTCTTAGTGATGGGAAACTCACTACCTCATGCTACTATTTTAGAAAGTGAAACTGTAAATGACCTAAACGATATTCCTTCATTGGAAGCAAAGGGTATGCATGGCTCCTCTCTGAACAGTTAGCTTGAGAATAATTTATGGCAGGTAATTAAACCTTAGCCTGATATTTTCTATTTTAGAAGGGGCAACTAATTATTTACTTATTCATTTCCCTTGATGTGCTTAGGAGCACTTTTAAGTACACTATCAAATGTCAAGCAGAGGTGAGTGGCAGCCTGGAATTAAAGCCGTCTCTCTACGCCTGGGGCTCAGCTTCTCTTGGTCTGCTGGGCACTATGACTTAGAAATGAAACTCTGTTATGCTTTAATGCTCTACACTTTTTTCTGATTTCATTTTAATAACTTTATTGACATGTCAAGGTAGACAAAGTTGTCAAAGGTGGTATCAAATGACCAAATAAATCAAAGCTTGATCTATCCTCATTTCCCATTACTTTACTGTCTATTTCTAACATAACAAGGGTTCATTCGCAAATCTCTGATGCTTTGCAAATGTCACACGGACTTTCAGTTTCTCCTTGAAGATTCTTCCTATCAAGTTACAAAACATAAACCTTGGTTATTTCATATCTAGGAGAGTTTGACCAGTCTTCAAACATGAGTCTGTAACAATACACTTTGTTTTCCATGCGTTGGCTTAGTTTCCCATGTGGTTGTACTTGAAAATGTATAGGGTTTGAGAATGTGAGCAACCATTTTCCATCCCTACCACCCCAGCAGACGTTGTTAATTACTCATAGCCGTCTTTCCTGAGGGGCCCCAACAGGCCTTAGCATTCATCGAGATGTGCTACCATCAGCCATTGCCAGCCAACCAGAGTTGGAACAAGAACTGAAACCTATTTGCTATCTCAGGGTCTACTAAAAAGTCACACAAGGTCACTGGAAAGAATCACAGAATTCTAGAGCTGGTCAGCTTTACAGCTCATTAAGCTCAATACCCTATTATAGAGGTAGCTACAAAGGAAGGGCTCAGGGAGGGATCAATGTCCTCTGTGACATCAACCTTGAAAGCTATCTCCCCTTGTTACCTCTAATGGATCCGCAGTTCATAAAATTTACCCAAGGCCATGTTGAATTCTAGTTTGCAATTGAGCAATAACTAAGTCAGCAGAAGTCCTCAGGCATGTGAGGAGGCTGGGCTGGCTCTTGGCAACCGACTGACAGAAATTTCACTGAGATTTTTGAACACTGTCAGTGTTGTTAGTTCGAGGAGAACAGTACTTGAGTCTTGTTTGCTTTGTATTTTTATTTGCCAAGCCCTTTTTTCTGGATCTATGATTCCCTTTGCAGAACCTGTGGACACATCATATTTTCGTTGCTTCATAGCTAGCAAGCAAGTATTGAGTACCTACTATGAGCGGCATATGTAATCCTTCCATACACACTATATACACTCACCACACATGAGGAATGCTTCTATCGGGACAGCCACATGACTCCCTGTCTCAGTCACTTTAGTCATTCCTAAATTGTCAGTGAGGCTTTCAGTCTTTATCTGCCCCTGTTGCTATAACAAAATGCCATAAACTGAGTAATTCATAAACAACAGAAATTCATTTCTGACAGTTCTGAGGTCTGCTTCCAAGATGATGCCTTGTTGTTATGTTCTCAGATGGTGGAAGGCATGAGTCAAAAGGGACCAACACTGTGTCCTCACATGGCAGGAGACATGGAAGGGGGAAAGTGTCCAGCTAGTTCCCTCCAGCCTTTTCATAAGGCTATTAATCCCATTTATAAGGGCAGAGCCCTCATGGCCTAATCACCTCCCAAAGGCCCCACCTTCTAATACCATCACTTTGGTGATTAGGTTTCAACATATGAATTTTGGAAGGACACAATTCAAACCATAGCACCTTCTGAGCCACCACATCTAAAAGCACAAATCATCTCTCCCATCCCTAATAATTCCTTTCCCCTTCCTGCTTTATTTTCCTCTTTATACTTATCACCACCTAACATGTGCTGTATTCTACTTAGTTTTCTTATTTATTGTCTTTCTCCATCAATAGAATGTAAGTGGGTAAGGATTTTCGTCTGCTTTGTTTATTGCTATATTTCTAGAATCTAAAAAACAACAACAACAAAAAATAACAATTCCCAATGCATAGTAAGCATTTAGCATATTTATGGAATAAATGAGTAGATAAGTACTCCGAAGTAGTTATTATTATTATCATTTTACCGATAAGGAAACACAAGTTCAGAGAGGTCAAGTAATTTGCTCAAGGTTTACCTTTCTTCCGTGAAATGAGAGAAAAGAGGAGGAAAAAATTACCTTAAAAAATACTTCTATTAATTTGGAAATAATTTCACTTAGTGGATCACAGATACATTGTACTTTTCGTGCATCTAACAAGCATGTAGAGGCTCCGACCCTGTGCTTAGGATGTGTTCCTGGGCTTGCATTAAATCTTTCATAACCAGCAGTATTCCTCCAAGGGTCTGTCTTTAATGGTGTGCTTTAACCAAGAAGTTGGCAGCAAATATATTTCAGGGAGGTGAAAATCGCTTTCATTTCATTCAATCCCATAGCAACAATGACTTGCATTTGCAAAGCTCTTAACACTTTTTCCATGTGCTTTCACCTAGACTGAATTTAACATCACCCTTGTGAAGGGAGGGTACCGGTGGTATTATCTCCATTTTACAATACAGAAAACGGAAAATCAAAGCAGCCACGTGATTTTTCTTAAGATCATACATCAAATGACAGACAGCATTGAAACTGGAATTAGGAAAGTAAAACAGGCCTGGACTCAATTAAAACAGGCCTGCATTCAAATCCATATCTTACTTCTTCTAGCTAAGTAACTGGGGGAGATTAATTAACTTTTCTGAGTCTCTGTTTCTTTATCTACAAAATGAGGACCCTACCTTTCACAGGGCTCTTGCGAGAAGTAAATGACATGATGTAGGTAACATAGTAAGCCAGCGACAGGGACGTAACAGAAACACACCAATGTTACCTCTCATTTCTGTCCCTGCCTTAGTCCCAGCCTTTCTCTCTGCCTCTTAGCCCACTGCTCTTCCAACAAGAACAACTACACAAATCAGGATGGAGGCACATTTTTTATGAAGTTATTTTAAAGGCTGGTACACATTTCAGTGAATTTATCAGTAACTCGGTCAGAGAATTCAAGGCTCAGTAGGGTATTTCACAGCCTAAATGCCAGATGTATAGGAGGCCAAAGCATGTGTGATTAGAGTTGGGAGCAGCTACTGACTTTCCCAAATAAAATCTAAGATACTGCAGGTTAGTTGAAGGTCTCCTGTGAGAAGTATTTCTCACTATAAAAATGCAGTTCTTTGGTAGCAGATTACAGTAATCTTAATGTGCTCCAAAAGAACCATCAGTTTTATTGAGCAGATTCATTCTGATGTTAATATTTTCTCATCTTTCACCTATAGTGTTTGTATGCATAGTATATCCCTCAATAAAACAAGCTTAACAGCATGAATCCGGTACTACAGCATTGGTAACAATCTTTAGAGAATAGCATGGAGTTTGTTCCACATAGCATTATAGGTTGGCAAAAACTGAGACCATTCGGAAAAATTAAAGGATTCTCTTAATGGTTTCCATAATCTGATTCCACTGCTAAGTTACAGGGAATGCCCTTTATTTTTCTGGTGCAGTGAGGGGTATATTCCTATCACTATGCATACAACCTGGCATACAGTGTGCATGTGACATTCATCCACTGACACTGTTAAAAGGGACTTTGCTATGGTTGGTAACAAGTAGTGGTCAACAGTCGTAATAAACTAGTATTTTTTGCTGTTTCTGATTACCTTAATACATTGCTCTTAATATAGCAGCAAATGTAACCCCAAAGAGAGCAATTACCTTAAGAAAATAAACATAAGCTATCAATTGCCATATGTTTAAACCTGAACTCTTGCTTGTGAACACTGGCAAGGCTCTCAAGACTTCGTGCGTGACATGACTTTAGGCTGATTTGTCTAGGTCAGCACAGCCCAGAATTCCCTCTCTGCAGCTTGTTAGCTCCATTTTAGATCCCCAGCCTGCCCTCTGTGCCTGACCACAAACCTTTCCTGCTTTGACTTTCCCCTTATTGCAGTATTTGAGTAGTTTATTAAGTTTTAAGACCCTCTCTTGCAGTTTTTAGCACCTCCCACACCTTCTTCTTTCCAGAGTTATCTTCCCAGAATCTCTGTATATAAAAGCTTTACCCACTACCCTTTCCCTAGGATGTTGCTGGCTTAGGCTTTGAGTGTCTTCCTATTGCAATAGCTCCCTTAAGAAAGTCTTTCCTTACTGCCATGGTTTGAATGTTTGTGTCCCCCCAAAATTCATGTTAAATCTTAATCCTCAATGAAATAGTTAAGAAGCAGGACCTTTAGGAGGTGATTATTAGTTCATTGGGACTCTGCCCTTATAAAAAGACTCAAAGGAGTGTGTTAATCCCTTTTTGCCCTTCCGCCCATTTGAGGACGTAGTAACAAGGCACCATCTTTGAAGCAAAGAGCCCTTACCAGATTCTGAATCTACCAAAGCCCTGATCTGAGACTTCCCAGCCTCCAGAATGGTAAGAATTACATTTCTGTTGTTTATAAATTACTCTGTCTAAGGTATTTTGTCATAGCAGCAGGAGCAGATATTCACTAATGTCTGGGTTTGCATTATTTTTTCTTCAACCACAGTAATGCTTGACTGGTGTCTCTTTCCCTTATTCAAAATCTCACATTGACAGGTTGCTCACACACGAGCACAAAAGCCAACTGGAGCACTCACGCCTGTTGTTTTTGGGTTAATGTTTCTGATTCTTCACCAGGCTCTCAGCTACCTGACAGCAGAAGTCATATCTGACTTTGTTCATCATTTTACCTCAGCACCTAGCACAATGCCAAGCACAGAGGAGGCACTCACTACATGCCTGTTGAATGAATTAGCAAAGTTCTTTCAAGCAGTAACATTTGCTCATTGTTTGTCATGTACCGGGAACTGTTCTTTGTGCTTGAAATACATCATGAACCAAACAAGCAAAAACTCCTGCCCTGGTGGAGCTTATCCTGTAAGATAATAAACATAATAAATAAAATTGTATAGTATGTCAAATGATATGTGCCAGAGCAGGGGCAGGGAGGAGCACAGGATGAGAAGGATCAGGAATCGGGGTGTGGGGATGGAATGAGTTGCTATTTTAAATGAGATGATCAGGGCAAACCGGGAGCAAAAAGTGACAATTAAGGACCAGAAGTAGGTGAGGAAGTCATCTATCCAAAAATATGGTATAAGAATGTTCCAGAGAGGAGAAACAGCTGGTGCAAAGGCCCTAAGGTCCTAACTTATATGAATAAGAGGAAGAAGACCAGAATGGCTGGAGCAGAGTGGGTGGAAGAGCAGTAGGAGATGAGGCCTACCCAGAGGCTGGGTCACAGAAGGCCTTGCGGCTCATTGGGAGATCGTGGCTTTGACTCTGAATGAAATGGAGAGCTGCATCAGGTTTTGTACAGAGGAGTAACATGATCCGACATGCATTTTCAAAGGACCACTCGGGCTCCTGTGTTGAGAATAGACTAGAGGGGAAACGGGAAGTAGCAGCAGGGAGACTAGTTAGGAGACTTGCAAAAACCCAAGTGAGATGCAGAGGTGGCGCTAGCCGAGGTGATTGCTGTAGAGGCAGGGAGACGTGATTAGATTCTAGATATTGTTTAAAGACTAAACCAACGTATTTTTGGATGCTCATGCTCACACTTTAATATTTATACATGTTGGAACAGATCCATGGTTATCTTTATAATGGCATACATACCTTTCCTTTGCATTCCAACTTGGGAAGAGAAAGGGATTAAGTGCATTGGGAATTGGCATAAAATCCTGATTATGTTGAGGGGAATATATTGAGCATGTAAATATCATCCAAGATGCAGGTCAAGGTGGAAAGAAACAAAAGGATTGAGGACTTTACTGGTGAACAATTCAGTAAAGGCTCGAGGCGTTTGCGCTGAGCCCAGCTTCTGCTCTAGCAGCCAAATTAGCTCAGTTTCCTTAAGCACTTTCCCCTTTTGGATCAGGGTCTCAGCAGTATCCACATTTTTTCAATCAGAGGCATCACTGCTCCTCTTCTTCTCTCCTAACTGATGGCCTACCCTTCTTTGGGGATCCTCACCATATTCGGAATATTTATAATCCTTTATTTGGGATTCATCTGTGGCTTCATTGTTAGTGTTCTTTATGAAGGAAGCTCCTCCTGTTTGGAAAATCCTGTCTCACATGTTTTATTTAACAACATCACAGGCAATTGGAAGCACAGTTGGGGGAAGGGAGGCAGAGTTCGATGGAATGGCTGTGTGGGAGGAGAGTGCAGGAGGTTATGTACAGTAGGGAAAACGCCTCTGTTGACATCTTCCCAAAAGGCCCATCTGTGGGCCATTCCATGTTAGACTCTAGTCTTAGCCATGCTCTGATCTTCAGGGCTGGGAGTGCCGGTGGAGAACAGCTCCGTGTAATGAATTCACTTAGGGACTTTTCTTTAAGAAATGAGCTGACAGAAGATCCCCAGTTCTAAGATTTATGCTGGTGGAAAACAGTAATGCATTTCAATGAGGAATGATATATCCCAAAACATCTCTTTTTTCATTATGCTGAGGTACAACGTTACTATATTTATTAGGTTTTTTAAAAGTCATAAACCACTTAGAGCCATTATCTTACAGGCAGATTTGGAAATGTCATACAAAGCTTCCATGGGTATAA
Organism: Galeopterus variegatus; assembly: GCF_000696425.1. Taxonomy (NCBI): domain Eukaryota; kingdom Metazoa; phylum Chordata; class Mammalia; order Dermoptera; family Cynocephalidae; genus Galeopterus; species Galeopterus variegatus. The sequence continues at coordinate 53,064 of NW_007734291.1, read as the reverse complement.
ATTAATACACAATCTTAACTTCAAATGAAACTTTTAGTCTCCCCAATGAGAACCAAAGTCATATTTTAATAGAACGCCACATAGATTTTAAAGTGTCTTAGCTTTGGTTCACTAGAATTACAATTTCTTACCCAGAACAGAACATAATTCCCTGACAATAGAAGGGCAGAAAACACAGTCTCTCTGTATTCTTTTTTATAATGTGTGTATACAGTATGGCTATTTGGATATATATTCACTTATATTATTTCACTTAATCCTGTGACAATTCTGTCATCAAGGTGTCATTACTCCCATTTTATAGATGAATAAACTGAGGCTTAGAGAGTTTAAATGACTTGCTAAGAACATAGAAGAGATAATAAGTGGTAGAGCTGAGTAAAACCCAGGACTGTCTGACTCTAGTATCATCAGGTTCTGTAAGTGGTTCAGGATTCAATAAATTTATTTTTGTAATAAATGCCTTGTAATATATCACTTAATAGACCTCAACACACTCACCATGCCTACACTTGAGAGCTGACGACCTCTAAGAGAGTCTGAGCAGAGTTTCTTCTCTTGGTCTCTCCAAATCCACTCTCCACCCTTCTCCGTGCTGCTCTGTGCCCCAAGAGGCTGACCTGCATAGATGGACTCCTCAGGCTCCTTTGTTCTTAGCCCTCCCATTGAGTTTGGCCAAGGGGTAACACAAGCTGGAGACAAGAGGGAGGAGAGAGGGTGAGGCTGAGTGATTTGTTCCTTTGGCTTCTTCTCTGCAGGGTTGGCCCAGATGGTATTCATCATTCAAGCAGAGACCACGGCTCCTATAGGGAAGCTCTTGCTGTCTCTAGATATTGGCAACCTCTCCTGCCTCCCTTTCCAGAGCTGGGCTGGGAAGAGAACACAGCAGTGACTAGCTCCAGGCTCCTGAACAACCCCTAGTCATTACTTTACATTTTGAATCCACTTTTCTAAATAATTCCTTTACTAAATTCTCCACAAATTATCCAATTTGAGTGTGCCATCTGTTTCCTGCTGAGACCCTGACTGACACAGGGAGCTTCTTGTTGATTTTGCTATCGCAACGGGAATTAGCGACTAAATTCCTCTGGAAAATAATTCCTAAGGAAATGCTCCATTAATGAGAAAATCAAGCCAGTGTTGATGCAGAGGAAATAAAGACAAGTGGGGGAGCATCACACAAGCTTCTTTAACCTGGAGGATCCTGCCAGGGCTTGACTGATGGGGTGGGGTCTTCTCTGTGACAGAACCAACTCTGACAAGGGTAGCGTGACCGGCCAGTTCATGTCTGCCTCTCAGGCTGGCCTCACCCACATACCCAGTACAGCTGGTCAATGTCTCCTACTCGGAGAACAGAGGACCACATGGTAATAATGCTAACATGAATAGTGATTGTACCAGCAGCTCTCTCATGCACCTCATAATCAATGTAATTTGCAGACAAGGAATTTGAGTATCAGAGAGGTTAAAATCACACAGCTAGCAAGTAGAAGAGCCAGAATGTTCTGTCCTTTGATGACACTAGCTCTGGCCTTTTATGACACTTCAGGGAAAGGACTCATGAACCCTAGAGCCTCCTGGAACTCTTGTTTCACTGCTTAGCTCCTAATCTGGTCCTTGTTTCTGACACTGGAACTCTGGTTGGGCTCCTAGCCTGTATTTGCTACTTGCATCCCCTTATCTCACAATTCTCCATAATTACCATTTCCATCATGGACACCCTCCTTTCACTCAGCTCAGTTCTACAATGGCCCTGAGATGCAGGACCTGCTTTTTAGAGGTTTGGGTTGTAGTTTGGTTTTTCCTATCAACATTGCTAAAACCAACCAAAACCCCTATCAGGCTGATATAGTTTGGATATATTGTCCCCCCCCCAAAAAAAGCCCATGTTGAAATCTGATCCCCAATATGGCAGTATTGGGAAGTGTTTGGGTCATGGGGGCAGATCCTTCATGAATGGATTAATGCCCTTCTGGAGTGGGGGGCAGTGAGTAAGCTCCCACAAAAGCTGGTTGTTAAAGAGCTGGCACCTCCCCTCTCTTTCTCTCTTGCTTCCTCTTGTCCCATGATCTTCTTGCACCCACTGGCTGCCTGCCATTTTCCGCCCTAGTAGAAGCACCCTGAGACCCCTGCTAGATATACCTGTCCCAGAATCGTGAACCAAATAAACCTCTTTTCCTTATAAATTATCCAGTCTCAGGTATTCTGTTACAGAAACACAAAAATGAACTAATACACAGGTTCAAACCATATTCTTTGAAAATCCATTTTCTTTTCAGAAATTGTCCAGGAAAGAATGATGCCAAGGAGGAAACATAGATAATAAACAGCTTTCAGTAGCAAAAGGCCTAAGCCCTTAGATGTCCAAGTTAATGGTCAGAATTTAGCTGAACTCCTTAAAAACCACCAACCCTGCAAGTGACCTGAAATGTTTCTATATCAGAACTTACAAAGTCTCAAAGATTTAGGGACAGGCTCATTTGAAAAAAAAGGAAATTCCAAAACCATCTAAATCCAAATTATCACTTTTCACTAGCTGCTGAACAGTACTAAAAAAATACTGTTGCTGGGTTTTGGGTTTTTTGGGGTTTTTTTGTTTGGTTGATTGGGGTTTTTTGCATTTATTTATAAAGAACTTTAAAATTACTATTAAAACTTCCAAAATTAGCAAATAACAATTTTTTGATATTTGTCAAAAAGATGGTTAGCTCTTTACTAGCATCTAGAACCACTAAGACCTAGAAATTTTTACATGAATTATAAATCTAAGCCTCTAAGATATATCAGCTGAAAAGACATTGTCTGCCTCAAACATCGCATTTCTGCACTAGAATTACGGTGGGACATTAACAATAAAAGGGACTTCTCAGAAGTTTCATGCAAAAAATGTATTTTCTTCTTTTGACTCATTTAAATGTGTGCATGCACCCACACATACAAATTTTATTCCCTTTCATTGTGATTTGTCTAATATCACATTCACCTGTGAAGATAATTGAAATAATGAATTTCCAGGCTTCATTCCAGGCCTTTAATCAGAATCCTTCACAGGCTCTCTATTCCCAGTCCTCTAATGAGAGTGACATTCTCCCCCAAAATTTACCATAATCATTTTCACTGAGAGTTCTGATAGCCTTGGCTGGGAAAGTCCTAGAAAATAGAAGCAAAATATTCTGCCCGATCCATATACCCAAAGCCTGAAAAAGAAGTTATAATCAAGAAGTCATGACAGCAGCATCTTGCATCTGTCTTTATTCTTTTCACAGCTCTCTCATACCTGTTATCTCAACTGATCCCCACAATAACCCTGCCTGGGTGAGAGATGTTTACAGTAGCGTTTCTCACTGGGCATTACATGCTAAAATCAAAGGAAAAGACAAGTCACCCATAGTCAAAGCAACCATGAAGACACCTTCCAAGAAGACACCGCGTTGAAAACCAGCATGAGGCCATCTTTCAGTAAGTGTGAAGCAGCATTAGAAAATGCACTCAATTGGGCAATTGGTTGTGCTTAGGGACCATGTTTTTGGGAAAATAGATACACACACATTTTATATTTACATGTGTGCACATGAACATACTGCTCATGAGACTACACACGTGTGGCATGCAGCAACTGAGACCCACTGGAACAGCATCAGAGTCATATCTCCCATGTCATGCTTACTTTGTGTTTTCTAGTCACTGAGTGGATATGTGATTGGAGGTACCCACACTATTTAAATTTTCTCTCTGCTGCTCCCTCTCTCATGCCCACTCTATAATTTTTTTTTTCCCCTTTGGCGTTGCTGGCCAGTAAGGGGATTTGAACTCTTAACCTCGGGTGTTATCAGCACCATGGTCTAACCAACTGAGCTAACCAGACAGCCTCTCGTTGCAACATATGTATAGTTATAATATGTATATGATGCAAATTCCACCATGTCACCAATTTACATGTGAGGAAACTGAGGCTATTATATGAAGAAAAATTTATGAGGTGTTGAGATCACCACAGAAGAAGGTAACCTCTGATGGTAGGACCACATCTTTACCAATCTGAAAGGGAGAGGACTTAGCATGGGAGAGTGCTCCTATGTGCCGGGCACATTGACGTAGATCGGTATTTCATTTCCTCCTCACAGCAGCCCTGTGAGAAAGGTATTATTACTACCATTTCAGATGGGAGGGAAACAGGGGTGCAGAGGCATGAATGGAGTCCACAGAACCCATGTCTCTCTAAGCCACCACCCCCAGCTTTGGCTGTGAGTTACTGAGCTAGGAGGGGCTCCCAGAAACATGCTGTCGTGAACCTATGTACTAACATCCAGGCCACCACCTGACAAGGGTGGAGATGGTTCTGGAACTGCCAGTCACCCAGCTGGGAGGACTTCCACCACTACTCACTGGCGCGAGTCCCCACTTTACATACTGGGAATAGATCTCCAGTCCAATAACCATCCTCACTGTGGTCACCCCTGCTGTGTGGGGAATTTAAAACTCACACTCCAGTCTTTTCACCTATAAAAGAAGAGATGCAAAACTTCCTAACCACATAGCTCACTTGGGGGAGTTTTCATAGATGTATGCCCATGGAAGTTCATAAACAAACTCATAAGTAACCCAAACACTTCTGCACCAAGTATGGGGTAGTACTGCACAGCTCATAAATGGCGTTTTGACAAAGTGCCAGCTTCCCAGGGCTTCTCATCCTATTCCTGTGACAAAATCAAGCCATGCTTGGTTCCCTCTGATGTATTACTACCATGAATAAAAGATGTACCTTGACACTAACTCACCCTGCCTCTCTGACTGCCCACCACACCCTCTGCATTTATTGGGAGTGGGTGAGTTTCTGAGATGTGGTTCCCCCCAGCCGACTCTGTTGATCACACTCTATGTGGCACCTCATTAAACAGTTGGGGTTGCAACTAATACAGCATCCCAGGTTCCAATTAATGGCTGTACATTTTTCTTTCTCTTTTTTTTTTTTTTTTTTTTTTTTTGAGAATTTGGCAGCAGGGAATTTTGGCTCTCACTCAAGCTCAAAACACCAAAACACAGTCTCTGAGAACATTTATGCTACCAAATAAAAAAAAATCTATGTGAATGCGAGAAATCCATGATTCTCTTTAAGAAGACGATTTCCCAAAACTTGCATTAATTAACCAATTAACAAAGACAGCGGACATCACCTTGATTGCTCTGCTTCCTCTAGGATGAAAATTCAAAAGAAGAAGGGGAAAGAGACCTGAACTGAAAGTCAGGATACTTGGATTTCTACACATCACTCCGCCTCTAACTAGTTGTGTGTCTGGGCCAAGACACTTCACATCTCTGGTCCTCAGTTTCTAGTTTACAAAAATAGATGGGTATATTAGATAATTTTGAGTAGTCACACAATTCTGTGATTTATGTCCCCTCCTGGGCTTCATTTTTAGGCTGTCCTTAAAAGTACTTGTTAAGATGGTACTAAGGGTTAAATGTCATATCAACATAGTTTTGGTTCAAGATGTGTTATCTTTTCAACAGCATCAACTTCAAGTTGTTTAATTTTCAGCTGCACTTCAAATGCAAAAAGTATCCTCTGATCACTACTTTGATGAGCTGTGATTATGGTTTGGGTATTGATAGTTAAGGTCAGCCAGAGAATCAATTCGATAAGAAATACCTAAGTACACAGAATTTTGCTAACCATCATAGCTTGTCTTATAACTGGAACATTGCTGGTTTTTATTCATTGCCCTGAAAATAGTCTTGGAAATAGAGTAAATGTCTGTGGTATCATCACGTTGAGAGGATACCTGCCTTCAAAATATGACTCTCTATTCTCTCCCGTACACATTCCTCATCTCATAATTCCTTCCTGCTTATTCCCTTCCAATTTACAGCTGATTCCCAAGAAAATTCACTGACAAGATAATACTTTTTTTCAAGATAGCAGAAGACTCAAATTATAGAAGACATAAAATGGTCCAGCATAGAAACTAGCCCCATGCTGAGCCAAGAATGTGCACTCAATAAATACAGATTGGTTGATTGATTGATCTAGTACCTGGGATCTCTCTTTCATTCCCTGGCGCACTGTGCTGAAAGGCTGTGCACTTCATGTTTCCCATCCAAATGATCTGTGTCTCCATCCCCTGAACTATAAAATCCAGGTGACAGTATCTTCCTCTAACATACTTCCCAGAATTTTATAGGAACTGATGGGATGATTCCTGTGAACTATTCTGAGCTCTTCAGAAAAAGCCACCCCACCTATGGAAAGGCCACGTCGTTGGGAAGCATTTATACATGCAATGGATAGCAGCATTTCCCAGGACAATCTCAGGAAATTGGAGAGCCAAACACGCACACGAGCAAGCATGTGCTGGAGGAGGTTCATGCATTATGGATTTCTGACCAGCTAATAAATAATACATTGTTCAAATTTCAAAATGCAGTAAGTAAACTACTAGATGTCATTAGTGATATATACATAAATATTTTTAAAGCATCATGTAAAAATCCCATAGTCACTTCAGTTAGTTGTGGTCAAAGGAATATATGTCCTCAAATCTACACTAAGCCAGTGGAGGCAGTTTGGAGACATGCAGGGCTGAATGAACTGAAGAAGGATAATAAGCCCTACTTGGAGAATCCCAGACCTATTGTACTTTTCTAATCTAGCATGGATTTAGATGACTGCAAAAGACACTGAACACATTTAAACATTTCCAAAAGGAAGGAGAGAGAAGACAAAAAAGGAGAGGGCTAAATAGATCAATTCAAACTCTTCAACTTAGTCTAAACTGTGAAAGCAAGTATTTGAAAACATGAAAATGTAACTGGAAACCTTCACAGGAGAAAGGCCAGCAGTTTCCAGAGATGCAGAGAGCAACCATCCAGAGAATGCCAGAAGCCCCCCTCCCACGGGTAACCAAGGAAAGGCATGAAATTGATGGATTCATCCCAGACCTTAGTCTTACCCTCAACTTCACACTCAGAAACTTAGTGTTTCAGTGATTATCAGCCTTAAGTTATCTACTGATGCTAACAAAGCTCCCAAGAAACTGTTGTACATAGCCAGAATGGCAACTCAAAATTTTATGATGAGAACATAGTTGCCAAGCAGACTGAACATTTGTATTGACCTAACTGGTACATTCTACCCTTGTATATAAAGTCAAAATATTAAAAAGTTGCTTGAAGATCTGAAACAAGGGTTGAAGGCCAGATAGCAAATAATTTTAGCCTTCATGAGCCATATGGTCTGTGTTGCAGCTACTCAACTGCAAGCCAGGTTTGACCTGTAGACCATAGTTTAAAGACCCTTATCTAGAAAAAAGGAAGCTGACCATATGATTTAATGCTAATTGGCACCAGGCTTGAAAAGCTAAATATGTTACTACTGTGTACTCACTCTCTTGAAAAAAGTTCAGATGGACCCTGGGATATTTCCCTCTGTGTCTCTACACTTTGAGATACACGTGGCTAGCAACTTCCTTTTGGAGTGAGCTGTTTTTTCTTTTAGCAACATTAATACTTCTTATCTTGTAATCAACTTGAAGAAACACACATTTTTTCTAATCCCATAAACAAAATAAAAAACAAAGCAAGAGATAAGAAATGCCTGCACTTCTCTTAATTATCATGGAATGGTACCTGGACCCTAAGTGAAACTACTCAAAAGAAAATATCGAGAGCCCAAATTGCAATTTGAGAGTTCTTTGTCTTGGGCTTCACTCACTGTTACAGATGCTCCCAGACACCAACTCATTCCTTCCCATTTAGCTCTGGCCCAAGTGGTAGGGAAACTCCTGCATGGTCTTCCTTCCCCCAAATATCAGAGGCATTACACTTGTGCTGTAAAAAAGGAACTTGGTGCACAACAGGCTAGAGCAGCATTTTGCTTTGTTTTGGTTTTGGTTGCAAAAAGGGGGTCACTGCTATAACATGTGTTTCCAGACTTCCTGGATTTCAGGTTCTCCAGCCCCTAGTGGTCCCTGGCATCACACCTCCTCCCAGGTGTTTGAAGCTGCCCGTGCATTTTTATCTCCTATTTCTCTACCACTTCAGCATCTCTCATGGCCAGGGAGGTCCATCTGCTCCCTCAGCTGTCTCTGAGCAAATAGGAGGAGGCTTTCCCTCTTTCAACATGATACCACTCTCTGCCTGGGCATCTACAAATGGGCTACAGATACCCTGAAATTATAGACCATATTTTGTTTATGTAGACACATCGGTACATTTTTCTCAGGGAAAGATACACAGCTTTCCACAAGTTCTCCAAGAGGTCCGTGACCACCACCACCCCCCAAAAAAAAACTGAAACAACCACCACGTTGTAATTGATTACAGTGCAAACACATCAGATATTTATATGAATTCAACTGTATGTACCCAGAGACACATTGGAAGAGAGAAATAACAATTTAAACAATTAGATGATCCATCCACCGTTGTACTCCATGAGTACATACCCAAGGGTGAGCCTGTGATACAGACATGAATCTACAGTCCTCAGTTGGGAATAAATGCTCAACGAGATTATAATATTTCTTCTAAGAAATACAAGAAGTGCATTAAAGAACATTATTGAAGAAGGATATTCTCTCCGAGACCATGATCTTGACAGACCTAGAAAGAGGAAAATAATATACGCTTTCTCCCAGAAGAGCTTGTATTCTTCCTTCCTCCTTAGTCTTTTTTATTTTCTCGTCCCTTCGCCCTGCCATACCAACACCCTTCTCTTTTAACACCTCGTTAGAAATAACTGTCTTTGAACCATAGTTATGAGAGGTGGAAAAGGGGAAGGGAGGGGAAAAGGGAGGGAGATTCATGAAAAATTGGTTAACAAAGAATGATTACATATTATAATGGTGATTAAGCTAACTATCCTGATCTGACCATCACACATTGTACACAACTACTGAAAGTCAACTTTGTACAACATATATGTGTCATAAAAATAAAAATAATATAAAATGTAAATAAACAAATAAATAGGGGGAAAAAGACACAACAATCACAATAATTCCTTGAACTTGCTAAGACAAGAGAACAGACATGATGTTGACGGGGGTGGGAAAGGGGGAGAGTAAGGGGGAAAAGGGAGGAATTGTAAAGGGCCACAAAAATCAACTACACCGTGTAATGATAAATTAAAAAAAAATTTTTTTAAATACTGTCTTTGGAATTCCATAGAAAACACTGTCCCCATCACTCCTGGCTGGAAAACATGCAGCATTTCTACTTTTTCTAGGCTCGAGATTAATTTGCACACCACAGCTAACATGCTGGAAGAGAAATAAAAAGGAAGAATAAAAAGACAGCCTGAATATGAATGTCAGCTCAAGCCACAGAGTCCGCCTGGGGTCCTGAGGTATGGAACTGGGGACCAACCCCTCCTCCTGCAACCAGGCAAGGAGCACACCAAAAACAGCACTGCCTGTGACCACAGCCACCCCAATAGCCATGGCTGCCACATAAGGAGCTAGGAACCACAACCACCACCATGCAGATGGCCCACCAGACAATCAAGGGCACACAAGGAGAGTCACCAGTGGAGACCAAAGAAAAGAAGAGGATGCCTCTCTCCACAAAGCCCATTGCAGAGTGACAGAAGAAGCAGCTGCTCTACAATAATAGTGGGGACCTGAACACACCTCTCAGCATTGTACAGATCATCTAGGCAACAAATCCACAGAGTAACAGTTACTCTTTCAGAAGGAGAAAAGAAATCTAGGTTATCAGAGGTGGGAGGAGGAATGGAGAAGGGGATGGGGAGAGATTGGACAAGGGGAATAAAGAATAAGCATGACTTGTAATAATATATATGCTAATAACATTGATTTGGTCAACATATTTCAATGCTGAACCCCAAAAATATGTATAATCAATTATGATTCAATAATAAATAAGTATAAAATAAAAAGTGTACAGACAGCTTTCGTTCTGTAGAAAGATAAAAAAAAGAGCGAACAGTTTGTAAACTGCACATAGAATATCATGTATGTAAAAATTTAAAACATACAGAACAACTGAATGTATGAATATCTATCTGCGTGAGAATGAAATTCAACTATATTTAAAGGACAGGAGTAGAGTGGGCTTTCTTTAAAAAATTTTAAGAGGGAAAGACTTTCGATGGTGATATTACATTTATTTTGTGTAATGTGTATATTAAAATATTAATAGGTATACATTACCTTGGTTTTGATATTTGTATATTTGAAATTTTTTTAATTAAAAATTGAAGTGGAAATTTTTTTTAAAAGTCAGCCTGAATATGAATGTCAGCTCAAGCTTTCTGTCTCGCCACCCGGTACCCTTACAGAATCATTGACCCTGTACCCGTACAATGGAACCTTTCACAGAACACAAAACATCCATTCAGGCAAAACTCAGGGCTCCAGCAACCCACTCAAAAATAGCACATGACTATAATGGTCAGTTTCTGGAGGAAATAACCATTCTGGAATTTCTCTTCTCAGAGTTATATCAAGGTTTTTAGATCAAAGTCACAGATATTATTAGAAGTATTTACAATTTAAAAAAGCCTAGAATCCAGTTTCCCAATGTTCATTGCAGCACTCTTCACAATAGTCAAGAGCTGGAATCAGCCTTCCTCCAGAAACTGACCATTATAGTCATGTGCTATTTTTGAGTGGGTTGCTGGAGCCCTTTCCTCCAGAAACTGACCATTATAGTCATGTGCTATTTTTGAGTGGGTTGCTGGAGCCCTTTCCTCCAGAAACTGACCATTATAGTCATGTGCTATTTTTGAGTGGGTTGCTGGAGCCCTTTCCTCCAGAAACTGACCATTATAGTCATGTGCTATTTTTGAGTGGGTTGCTGGAGCCCTTTCCTCCAGAAACTGACCATTATAGTCATGTGCTATTTTTGAGTGGGTTGCTGGAGCCCTTTCCTCCAGAAACTGACCATTATAGTCATGTGCTATTTTTGAGTGGGTTGCTGGAGCCCTTTCCTCCAGAAACTGACCATTATAGTCATGTGCTATTTTTGAGTGGGTTGCTGGAGCCCTAGGTTTTGGTGATGGGACACAATAACTAACTACATTGTATATTGACAAAATAAAAATAAAATAAAATAAACAAATAAAGATATCTTGTTTTTCTCCCCTCCAAAAATAAAAAATAAAATAGCCTAGAATCCAAATCCACCCTTCCATCCTGCAAGGCCAAATCCAAAACTCATTTCTTCCTATGGCCTTTCCTGAAACTTCTAGCCCAAACTATTTTTCTCTTTTTTCTGAACTTTACCAGCAATCATATCATTTACCATATCATTTACTTTCTTAGTTAATTACATATAACCTTCTGTGATTACTTATCCTGTTGATGTGCACAGACTTTAAGCTCAGAGGAGCCAGGGCTGAGGACGTATCTTGCCTCTCGTTTACTTCCTTCCCTTTCCACTGCTGTGGCTTTGCACAGCACGCTCAGAATAGAGAAACTGAATGAATGAATAAATGAATGACAGGTACTAGCAACCAAAGAGAATTGCAACTGCACGCGAGTATTGTTCTTTGACAAAATGGAAAATTTAAAACCAGTGCCAACTTAGGACAAGCCAGCAGATTGTGAAGGCTAGAGGCTGTCCTCTGATAGCAAATTTCACTGATCTTCAAGACTTACCTCCTGACCTACGGAGCTGAGAACCAAATAAAGGGTCAGTTGTTAAAGAAACAAATGGAGCCCCTGTCAGCTGATCTGCTGTGAAAGCACGTTTTTGACTTAATAATATTTTTGATTTACAGGGAGTTTATCAAGACATAACTCAATCATAAGTTGAGGAGCATCCATATAGTATATAATCTAATGAGAGCCTAAGGGTGAAGAGGTGAAGAAATAAAGGATTTGCATGCAGGCAGCAGAGGTAATGAGACCAGGGGGTTCTGTGGACCTAGGAAGGGCACGTGAGCTTTAAGGGCATGCTACAGCACGTGAGCGGGAGACATCTGCTCTCCTAGACGGAAAGGTGCTAACTGGGCAGGCCCAGGCAAAGAGGTGGAGATGCTGTGAGGGCCCAGCTCTACAGCAGGAGGCAGCCCAACCACCCACTCCAGTGATGGAGCAGTAGAGTAAAGGATGGAAGACTGAAACAACTGATAACAGCAATCACAGCCACTGGCAGAGGGGAGTGTGTGGTCCTCACCAATAGAACCCCAGCCACAAACATGGAAGAAGTAGCCGCATGGCTGCGCCAAGAGGAGGATGGACCGCAGTGCCTTGGCTACAGAAGGAAATGTTAATGAGACCAAGAGGGAGAGAGCCGAGTACCCTACCCTCATCCCTAGACACGGCCAGGGGAGCTTTAGTCTGTCTTGTATCTCCAGGATCTAGCACAGCATCTGACTCATAGTAAGTGCTTAATAAATGTTTAAGAAATGGAGGAAAGGAGGGAGAGAGACAGATAAGGAAGGAGGGAAGGGGTTTGGCCAGTGGGATTTGAATGGTCATTATGACTGCCCATAAGCCTCTATTTGTCTTTCCCATGACTGCCTCAGACCTAGAAATACCTATGATAGTTCCATGGAAACATAGATAATTATAGGACCTGAAGAATTACATCCGGAAAAATGAACAGCAAAATAATCAGTAAATACACTCTTACTATGCGTAGTCATTAAAGACAGATGACTATGTACAACTCAACCTGATGTGGAAAATTCATGCATAATAATTGCCAAGAAAATTGAGGATCTTTGAATCAGCCCATGATGACTCATTTGGTTTTTAGAAATAGTCTCTCTCCATCCGGGAGATATTGTCAGCCTTTTTTCAAGCGGTCTTTTTAAACCTTAGACTGAGAAGAGAAGCATTCGTCAAATTATATCACATGAGTCACCTGGATATTTTTTTCAATGTGCAGTTTTTCAAATTATAAAAACAATCTATGTGTGTTTACAAGGTGAAACCTTGCAAAGTTCTGTAAAGAGCTGATCATCTCCCCAGCAACTCTATGACCACCTCCACCCCATCTGACTCTCACCCCTGGTCCCAAGCAGCAGAGTATTATAGGCTGGTATGTATGTGTCCCTTCCTTCCTTTATATTCATTCATCTAAATGTATCTAAGCATTTGTACATACAGAAAGATCTCGTCATTTAATTGTCCCTAAATAGATTCATACTCTTAATCTGCAACTTGCTTATTTCACCAAACAATAGATCATATGTGACCTTACAATAAAATGCTTTACCTTTAATTCTAATTTGTTTATGAATGCACATATGTACAGAGACATGATTTCACATAAATGGCATCATGGCACGTATGCAGTGGTGTACAACCTTTCTTCTCCTTCGTTTTTTTTTTTTTTTTTTTTTTTTTGTCCTCTTTTTAAAAAATCTTTGCCTCTCCCTTTTCCCATCTTCTCTCACTGCACCACCATTCAGGTAACACAGGTTAACAACCAGATATGTACTCTTCTGCACTTCTTCTCATGGTCCTATAATATAAATATATACATAGATTCATACACACATACCATCATTTATAACACATACATTTTATTACATACCACCGAGAAAGAAAAATTATCCACATAAGGGAGTCTCATAGGAGCTCCCAACTTAAAAGCAGAAAACCATTTGGCTGTCTCTCAGTATAAGGTTAAAAAAGAAGTAAAACTCTATGAAGAGCAGCAAAGAAATTTCCGTGCCTCTGCCTTGACAGTGACAGTAAGGAGAAAACAAAATCTCTCTTGGGAATTTAATCAGAAATTAATCACACAGACTTGTGGCCTGAATTCACTCAACAGTGAGATTAAAAAAAATAAAGCCTCACCAATAGAATTTAATTTAAAGTGGCCTCAGATTAGTGATATCCCTGCAGATGACCCACAGAAGCAAACACAAACTCTCTCTAGAAGAATTTGACTTCGATGCTGATAGTGATTATAAGAGACCGTTGTTTGTAGGATGAATCCAACTTGCAGAGAGTTAAAATGTAGGGGAAAATTATTAAATATATTAAATACAAAGATTTTGTGGTTACTTATTTTGTAAAGGTGACTACCATATGTTTCTCTACATCTTACTATTGTCGTATAATAATATCTTTCAGAACACCTTCTAAGACAATATAGCCCAAATAATCTTTTCAATGGCTGCATGACACTCCATGGAGTGGATAAATCAGTCTATGCAGCCAGTTTCCTATTGATTGGGTTTTTTTCTTTCTTTCTTTTTCTTTCTTTCTTTCTTTCTTTCTTTCTTTCTTTCTTTCTTTCTTTCTTTCTTTCTTTCTTTCTTTCTTTCTTTCTTTCTTTTTCCTTCTCTCTCTCTCTCTCTTTCTCTCTCTCTCTCTCTCTCACTCACTTGTGAGAGAGAACATGTGGCATTTCTCTTTCTGTGCCTGACTTGTTTCATTTAATATAATTCTCTCTAGGTCCATCCATGTTGTTGCAAATGGCAGTATTTCAT
>NW_007734291.1:2727-37651 GCF_000696425.1 Galeopterus variegatus | reverse complement strand
TCTCTCTCTCTCTCTCTCTCTCTCTCTCTCTCTCTCTCTCTCTCTCTCTCTCTCTCTTTCTCTCTCTCTCTCTTCTTCTTTTTTTATTTTTTTACGTGTATTCTTAACTTCTAGTCATTTTCCTTTTGTGACATGGCATCTTAGGAGTAAGTTTAGGGATCTGTGTATTTTTTTATTCAATTAGATATGTCCTATAGTTTATGAAAATATACTTTCCCCACATCCCCACTAGCAATAACTGTCACCATTTTTAACTTTCTCCAGTCTTTTCTGAACCCATGAAGGCATCCCCTGCTCTGCCATGACTCACAAAGAATGGATACTTAGTAGAGGGACAGTGTGCTTTCATGTCCAGTTTGCCTCTTTCATTTCAATCCTGTGACTACAGACCAAGTGGAAAGGCCAGTGTGCCTGTCCTCCTCAGGGAGGGACAAAACCACATGAGCTCTCTGATCCTGTGAACTGGGAAGACCTTGGTCACTGCGCACATCAGGGGACCTGTGCACAAAGGACTCAAGGGTTAGGCTGAGCTGATGTACTAGTCCACTATTGCCTTTAGGAAACAAGCTGGGGTCTAAAGGAGGCTGGAAATGACACTGGTCAGATGTAAGCAAGACGGCATCATCAAAAGAAAGGGATTTTACAGCGAGTGTCTGTGGCCTCTGATAAAAGGGAAGGTAATTGGCCCAAAATAATGAAGAGCCTGCTTAAAAGACCATGTGTCAGTGAGGTTCCCAGACCACAGCCCTCTTTCACCATTTTTGACCACGAGAGTGAGATGATAAATGATAAGGAAATACCAACTGTAGTTCAAAAATGAAGATTCAATTTACTTATTTCTTATTACAATCATTTCCTCACCATTAATATACCTTGAAAAGTAATTTGAGTTGCACAGAAGGTATTTCCCAAGTCTCTGCTGCCACCCACTGTTTGAGGTGGAAACAGTGAAATAAATCCTCAGCAGCATGCATGAAAATTAGGCTCTAAATTGACCTATATAAGTATTGTTACACTATAGTCATATAGTTTTAATGTATGCATACTTACACACACACACACATACACACACACACACAGAGCAATTCGGTAGGTGACGGATAAACAGAGCATCAGTTGAGTTCAATAAAACTCACTCCAGGTTTGGCATTTTTCCCACAGCAAGTAAATCAGTATTGTCGAAATTGGATTTGTCATTTAATTAAGCCTGGGCATTAACAGTTCAAAGGCCTTTGGGGACATCTTTGCGTCTAACTGGACCAGTTTGGATTGTCAGGGTAAACAGACAGTGCTTAAGAGGATGGAGAGGTTGCAAATGACACCAAATTACAAAGGCTTCTGTCTAGAATGAAACTGTCATAATATTCTTCTAATTGTGGATGAAGATTCTTTCCAGTTGAAGATCAGACTGAGTTTGAAGACTCCCAAAAATTCATGAGGCAGATATTATTACCACCATTTTATAGGTAGGAAATAGAAGCCTCCAGAAAGCAGTTATTCAGTTTTCCAATGCTTTCCTCAACCAGCAACAATGAGCATTCATTTGGAGCTTTACAAAAGAAGTTCATTTTTTAAAAGTAATAATGACAATAATATTTTAAATTTTATCAAAAGATAAGATAGCGCCAAAAAAATTCCTCTTGAAGAAAGTATTTTTATATAGGAAAACTTTTTTGTTGCAGGAAGTCTTCACTCTAAGACCCTTAACTTTCTGGCAGCAGGTTTCATGCAAACCAAGTCACAGCAATTCCAACAATGGTCAGGGAATTCCAGCTCAGTGACTGAGTGCTAAGCCCAGCCACCCACATCGGTCCACTTCTGCCTCTTCCAAATCACTCCAGTGAGAAAAAGCCTTGTGTACCCTACATGTCCAGTTATCACTAGTCTGGGAAATAAGCAGTGGCACCCTTCCATGAACAGAAAATACTCTGGAACTCCAGTCTCTAAATTAGCAGGAAGTTCAGTCTCCCCTTGAGCCTGCCTCCACCACCGAGGGGTATGAGGAGAAGGACAATGGCAAGTTGGCCAAGATCCTATGAGACAATCACACAATAGTCCAATATCAGTTCCTTCCCAAAGACTGGATTGTTTCTGGATTATACCTTAAATGACATCCTGTGTAGGATGTCTACATCCCCAGCTAGGAGGTGATATGCCAAGCTCAGGCCAGGCCCTTTTCAGCCTCTCATCATTAAGGTTTCAAAACGCCATGGAGTCCAGATTGGCCCAGACCATCTGGCTACATCGCACATCCTTGGCAGGAGAAGTTGCACAGAACCTCCATCTGGGCAATACCCTGAGAGGCTCAGCATAGACTCCAGAGCCAGACTGCTTGGGTCCAAATCCTGGCCCCATCGCCTTTCTAACTCTGTGGCTTTGGGCAAGTTACTTTACCCTTCTGTGCCTCAGTTAGCTACTGAAGGTAAAAACAGTGTCTGTCTCATAGTAGAGTCCTGAAGCTTGGAATCAATTAATACACTTTTGTTTTCAGAACCATTCCCAATACATAGTAAGCAATCTATGCATGTCAGCTATTAAAATTTTTTACCTAAAGATAGTCAATTAAACAATTTTTTTTAAGTTGCTTATCTTTGGGTAATAATTTTAATAGCTTTGGAGATGTTTTAGCTCCAAAACTAAGCATGACAAGTTTAGGAGGGAAGGAGAAGCCCACAGAACAAAATTGAAATAATACTCTGCCTTATAGCAATATAACCCTTCTGCATTAGCCAAGGTTCCAAGCAGGGCATGCTGAAGACAGTTCTGCAGGAGGCCAGCGCGTGCAGAAGTTGTGAAAACTGGCTCCAGCCCTGAGGAACTTAGCCTGCTGCATTCCAAGTACTGAGGTTCACTGCCTTTTTTTTCTTTAAGTTGAAATTTTAAATTGGCCCGTGTCATGTTAACCTAAATCAGAACCTCTACTTTCAAGTTCAGAATTCAATTAGCAGAGACAAGTAATTACTTTTACCTCACTGGCAGGCAATATTCTTCAGAGACAGGAAGTTCATACTTCACTTCTGGCAGCAGTTCAAAGATCTCCACACACCTGGCCAGACCCAGCTGCTGCCACCAGACACGGTCTTACTGGGAAATACAAATCCGGATCTGCTATCCTCAGCTCTGGGAAGGACCTCCTGGAATGTTGGCTGGAAAAGCACGCAGAATGTCTTGCTAACAACTTCTCCACTCAACCCTCTGGAATGGTCGCCTGTTAAACAGTCACATCAGTAGGGGTGTGTGTGTGTGTGTGTGTGTGTGTGTGTGTGTGTGTGTGGTTGCATGAGACCTGCAGCAGCTGCCATGTGTTGCCAGTGCACAATACCTGGAATTAGGGTGCTGACTATGCTTTGCCACTCACTATGTAACCTGGAGCAATTAACTTCATTTTTGTGATCCTTGATTTCCATCATGTGTAAATGAAGCTCTCAATATCTCCCTCCAAGATACATTCAAAGATTAAATGAGATTATTCATGTAAGAAGACTAGGAAATGTATAAAGCTTGCTATTATTCTGTAAGGTCAGTTCCAAACAAATATCTAAAGGAATAATTTTTAAACTCCCCTGACTGCCCCCACACACTACACACCATCTTGCAAGCTATTTGATGGAAAGTAGTGCCTTTTATCTCTGTGTGCCCAGTGTCTAGTACAGTGGCTGAGACATAAGAAGAGTGTGATACAAGTTTACTGAATGAACAAAGAGGCAAACAATTGATCAGAAAGAACAGTCAAGTCAGTAGGGCAGATATCAACAATCATGTGCTTGTCCTGAGATCTTGGTTTGATCCAGGTCTGAAAACTTAGACAGGACATAGCTAAGGAGAGATAAAAAGAGGAGACACAGAAATGCACAGCACTGAGCAAAGAGTTCATTCTTAAATCACATTCTAATATAGCAGAGTACCTAAAGGCAATGCAAACAATGAAAAAGAGAATATTTTATATTTATTTAATATCGATTTTAAATATTACAGAAATTCACTTGCTTCCCAACCCAAGACCAACTCCGTTAAAAGAAACTGAGGCTCAGAGATATAAACTGTTTCATCAGTGTCATCCAACCAGATGTCTACATGGGATCTCAGGTCTTCAGACTCCGCACCATTGCTCTTGGGTCTTAGGGGTGCACCAGGGTGACTGTGAAAGGTATCTCAGATTTAGGGTGGCACACAGCAGCTGGCATTCATCCTGACTTACCCCCAGTTAGAGACAGGTTCCCTGCAGCTGAAAGGCTTAAATGTCCTCAGTCTTAGGCTCCTGAGAACAGAGCCCAGCAGTAACGGAGGTGTCCTGGCCCCACCAGCAGAGGTACTATGGAACTCGTCTATACTCCTAAGCCCAGACAACCCCAGGTATAGGACAGTTGCCTGGTCACAGAGCTGTAGTCTCCCCTTACTCTCATCTCAGCTCTGACATTTATTGTCTTGGCTTCCACTCCAGCTCCCAGAAACTTGGTCCTGACTAGCCTCATCTTCTCAAGAGATTAGACCAGCCATCATCAAACCACAAATATCACCAATGATGCCGTGGTCCTTCCCAACCTCCAAATCAGCCTCTGATAATCATAGGAGCCTAGATCAGTCTTGACATGCTACTACTTTGGACATTATGATTTGGACCAGCAGCCTCCTTCTTTGGGGTCCCTTCCACAGTTCAGTGAGTCCCCTAGGTCCTGTCTACCATGTCCTGGCTTCCTCCCGGTCTCTGCCTCCCACAGGCTCCCCACATGCTCTGTGACCTTGACAGGTCTCTAGAAAGACAGGATGTTTTACAGCCCTTCCCTAAAGCAATTTACTATAACTTTGTGGCAAAAATGGCCACTATTCTTTAAACACCTCAATACATTAATACTCTTTTTAAAAGCAATCAACCCTACAAATTAAATATCAGGTGTTCCTACATGAATCACATTTGTGGCTTTTCAGCATTAAGTCGGAGAGACCGTTTAGAGGGCTCTTGATATTTTGTCATCCCAATTGCTTTCTGGAAACAAAAGTGGAATTTTATTTCTGCCCTTATCTCTGCATGCATAAGCTTGACCCATGACTCCTAAGTCCCCAGAGCAAACACGTGACCATGAGAGCCAGTTTGGGATGAAGTTGGCTCTGACCGTAAGCACTGACTCCTATGACCCAAACTGAATGGATTTAGGGTGGGCCTGAGAGAATCAAGGACCAGCCCTTATTTAACAAATTCAGCTCTTTGGAAGGCAAATCAAGTCATATCATTCACTAAATTGGCAACAGAAGAAGATAATGGTGGCAGCTAAGGAAGAAAATGGTATCGATCTATCCATGTAAAAGCCATACTAATTTCCTTATCCAGGTCAAATTCCAGGCATAACTTTGGTGCCTTTTCATCACTTACCCTCCATGTGGAAGGTACATACTCCATTATTTTCTCACTTTTGTCATTCATTCTTTAAACATCAGGTGAGCACCTGTTATGTGCCAGGCACTGTCCCAGGCAGAAGGCAGACACAGCCCCTGTGCTCATGAAGTTTGTGCTCTAAAGGGAAAAGCAGATAATACACAGATAAATGAGCAAATACAATCAACTCAGATCATGACAAATGCCTAAACACTAAGACAGAAAATGTGATGCGGTGATTGCGGGGAGAAAGGGGGTGGCTACCTGATCCCTGCACTTTCTGAGTCTCCCTTCGGAGACCTGGTCAGGGTCAGGGAAAACTAACCAGTTCCCACAGGAGGTTAAAGCCCTGTACCTGGCTTGATTAGAAACAGAGATCTCAGTGTAAAAGGAGTTTTGAGCAGCAGACCACTCTGAATCCTCAGGGAGTTAAGGTTTCCCCTGGTCCCCACTCAGAGATGCTTCACTGAAGTCTCTGAAATGATACTTGGCTGGCATTAGGGCACACATTCTGGAATCCTATATAAATGAAGGCAGGAATCCAGGAGTCTTGCTTCCTTATAGTGACTTTCTCACAGCTCGGTGTAGGAGTTCTTGACTGTGGTTGCACATTGGAATCACCCGGAGAGTTTTAAAACCTTCTGACACTGAGACCCAAAGGCTCTGATTTAATCAGTCTGGGGTGCAGCCAACGTATCTGAAATTTCAAAATCTCCCTGGGTTATTCTAATATTCATCCAGGGATGCAAACAACTGGTTTACTGTGCCTAACAAAATCACCTCCAGCACTTGTTTAAAATGTACAGTCCTCAGGCCCCAGGTAGCATGGCTCTGTAAACTTAGGCTGGGGCTCAGGAATGTATGTATGAGGGTACTTCAAAAAGTTCATGGAAAGACTTCATTCTTCTAAGCTATTTTTCCACAAACCTTTTGAAGTACCCTCCTATTTTTGACAAGCACAAGCTTCTGATGCAGGAACCAGCTACTTATAAACCACTTGAAAGGCTCAATTAAATCAAGGGGCAGATAAAGAATTATTTTTAATACCATCTTTATAGAGGGAAGGAAAATCTAGGTCAGTCCATGAGCAAAAGAATGCCTAACTGCCTGCAGAGAATTTCATGTGTGCAAGGCTCCATGGGCTCTTTACCTGCTTCCTAAATTAAATATTTAAGTTACCTTTGTTTAAAAGTTGAGTTTTTTAAGTAGCTCTCAACATGACTATAGCAAATCAGTACTTAAACATTTTTAAAGCTCTCATCTAGCCTTATGCCTAAATGCCCCATTTTGGTGCAGTTGCTCCCAGAGTCCCAAGGAGAAGGGAGTCATTTTTCAGCCTTGTCATTCTCTGTTCACTCGGTGCACCTGCTGCAAAAGGCAGATAGCCTCAGCTCCTCCTTCTGGAAGGCAATGCTGCGGTGAAAGGGAAAAATCTCCATTTCAAAGTAATCAGGGAACAGTCCTGTTGGTGAGAATATGTTCAAAAGAGAACTTCGAACAGAAAAAAACTGCTGAATGTCCCCAGCTCATGAGGGGCATCATTTGTTGTAAAGCAATTGGCTAAACCTTTCTCCATATTCCCCAGTAATACGATAAATGTAAGGAGAAGCCAATTTGTCTTAGTATTCCACAATGTGATAAATGACAGGAAACGTAATTGTGTAATGCCAATAGCACCAGAAAATTGCAAATCTCCAAATGAAATGTTCCTTTCAATTGCATAATCAAGTGACTGACGGGGCATTCGAGATATTACCTAAATTACACCTAATTTTCTGTAGCGGCTTTCTGCATCTTGCTCTGCTGCACTGGCAAAAGGTAGGCAGAAACGAAAGTCGTTAATTGCATGAAAAGGCTCCTCGATGGCCCTGCTTGCTTTCCTGGCACTTCCCCTTGGCATTCATTTATCATCCCGCACACGTCTGTGGCCACGGATGCTGTGTGGCAGCTTCTATAGGGGAATCCTGATCACCATGGAGACAGCAGCTGGGATTTGGGATGCTTGTTACCTTGAGAGAAAATAAGAAAAGACGGTGGCACAGCTAGAAATTCTGGGCTTCGGATCGAAACTGTCAGGAAAAAGACCCTTCTTTCTTATTAATTTTAAAATACGGAGATCTCCTCCTGTGGGGCAGAGCAGCTCTCAGGGTGTACTTAAACCTAACAGGAAAAAATATTATATTAGAAAATGAATCACAAAAATTTTTTAATGCTTTGATTGAACGAAGCAAACACCCACTTGAGTTGGCTTAGGCAGAAAATGGGAATTCATTACAAGGATACAAGAATGTCTCAGAGCCCCCAAGGCAAAGATACGGCAGGGTTGCTGGAACCCAGGGAGCAGTTGTTCATCATTTTTACTCTCTGATTCTTTTTACACATGTGTTTCTTATTCCTTAAAAGACCAGTATTTACTGCTACTTGGTTGCTCATGTGGCCGGGAGAAGATGGCTGTCCTCATGCCTTGAGTTCCAAAGTTAACAATTTTGGACAATGGAGACTGACTCTCTCAGGCCCATCTCTGAAGTCCCAGGGCAGGGATTCCAAGTGCTCCAGCTTGAGTCAAGTGCTCACCGCTGATCCTGTCCCTTACTTTCAACTAGGTGTTGGGTCACATTATACAAATTTAAGTTTGAGGGCCCATTCCTGAGGATGGGGAGTTGGGGTCAACAGTCAAGGGGGTCATTTTGAGCTGGAAAAGTGCCCTCCTAAGGCAATTGTTACATGATGACTATGTCATTTGAGTCTCACAACCACCCTCTGAGGGAGGCAAGTCAGTTGTTACTATGCTCTTTTGACAAATAAGGAATTTCGGGCTCAAAGAGGGCACACAGCTAGTATATATTAGAGCTGTAGCATGAATCTAGGTCTTGTGTCTGCAAATTCTGTGTGGAAAAAAAGCAAACAAAGCCAACTTTCTCTCCTCTTTTGCCTTTACATTTTATTTTGTTTATTGTACTTTTCCTGCCAGGAACAGATCCAAATTCATTCCTTCAACCAATAGGTAATAAGCACAGGTTTCATGCAAGGTGTTATACTAAACCTTATGGGGAATATGGGGTCTGCCCTCAAAATGCTTAGAATTTATTAGAAAAGACAGTTAACATATTCATCTGCCAAGACTCCTAGGACTGCCACATAACACAACTTCAGGGGGCGCCATTAACAGTTGAGTCTTGGGAATGGCACATACAAGAACAGTGCAGTGCATGGTATAAGGGCCACCATTTGCTACAGCAAAACTCACTGTTCCTTCCACATGCCCCTTAGTAGATGGTTAATCTTCCCAATTTAGAGTCTAACTGAAATAGGAATTGTAACTTTAACATTTTCCAGAAACTGGGTGATCTCTAATTTTAAGAATCCTTACTGAAGTGGCTGCATTTCTAAGGGGGAAAAGATGACCTGCAATAAATGGGGACAAGTCTCTGCTGGGATCTCTAGATTGAGTTCTGGGACATCCCAAGGCCTTAGGGGTGCCTCCAGTCTTCCGTAGGGTGCCTGGACAAGTAAGAACTCCTGTGGTGAGGAAATCACCAGGGCTGACAGGGAGAGCTACCTAGGGTGTGGGAAGAGTGAAAATTAGAGTTGTCAGAGGATTGTGTGCAGACCTAGAAGCCAAAGGAACCAGATGCAGAGCCAGAGAGTAGGCACAAGAGCCACGAGAGGGATAAACACAACTGCAGACTGCTCCTGGACTGCGCGGGTGGGGTCTGCACTGTGGGCTGTTGGGAAAAGAGAACAGAAAAAGAGCCTCCACGTTTCACTGCTTCTCTCCATGTCGCATGGTCTGACCCCTGATGTTTCAGTCTGGTATAAAGCACATGGCCCCTTGTGTTAACACTGCTTTCTCCAATGCCTTTTTCTCATTTTCTTAATAACCATCACATCAATAAGCTACCTTAGTAAAAATTGTTGAAAAGCACTGCTTTTGGATAAGGAGCTCTGGAGAGCATTTGTCCCCACACTCCCCCCACTGTGTGATTATCCAAACAGACACCAATCAAATCTAACAAATTATTTCCAAGGTTGCAAGGTCTTACTACCGCCTGTTAAAAATAGACCACAGTTTGCACCTGCTTCATGTACAGCCCACACTCCCAAGACCCACACTGAAGTATCAAGGCAAGAACCTTGAAAATATATTTGAATTGGAAATCAAACATGCCTGCAGACACTCAACGAGGAACTGCCTCCATCAAGCATGGTGCAACAGCACATTTCTCATTTTATAGTTTTCCCATGAAGAAGGAAAACTGCAGGCATTTAACTCAGGCCCCAAAGTGCAGAGCTGAGGAACACCTGGCACCATGAATAAATTGCAAATGTATCTGTTTTCCCGAAAAAAATTTCATTAGATGGTGCGCTTCCGAATGTACTGCTGATAGTGACTGCCTTGCTAAAGACCATCCGCACTCATTACCAAGCAGTGCGAGAGCCCAAGGGAAGAGACTGAATTGGTTTTTCAAGACATTGACAGTCTCTAGAAAGGCTTCAGTGTTTACTATTTTAAAATTAAACATCTGGTTGGAAGATCTGTTATTTTATGATTTTTATAACAATTCAGAAGTCACGTTTAATTTTGTTCTTTCTCCACCAGAGTCTCAAGTAACTTTACTTTTGATCTTAATAGTTCCATAAGCCTTCGGCTCAGAAAGAGAAAAGAAAAAAAAAAATCCTCTCAGATTATTCACAGTCAGTCCCACCCCCCTTACCTTATAAAACTCCTCCTAGGAAGCAAAACAAGCTAGTTATATGGTTTTTCTTCCAACAGTCTGCAGCAGTTGAGCATGACTGTGGGTTTATAGCGCCTCCAAAGATTAAAAACAATCCCACTTAAAATGTTCAAATCAAATTCACAAGCAACCTAATGAGCTGTGGATGGAAATGTAAATGCTTTACTAAGTGAGCACCCGTAAAAGAATTATGTGCCCTAAGTGATTACAAGCAGATGCCGACTCTTAGGAGTTCAGTTTGGGACAGTTCTCAGCAATGGGGTGTCTTGTTTACCCTGCAGTATCAGCTCCAATATTAAGAAAAGTCACCTTTATTTTCTAGAGTAGAAACCACGCTGCCATTTGTTCAGTGGATAAATCCCTTTACAGCCCTGGTTTCCAAGGGGGCCTGTGCCCTCATCAGTCCACCGAGGACTCTCCCACAGAGAAAGTAGTTCATTTAGGAAGGCAAAGTTTAACCTCGGAGCACAGCTCCCACAGAGTTGGATGGAATTGGACATAGAAAGCATCTACTATCTAATTGCCACATGATGATAATGGGAAATAGTGTCCACAACAGGAAAATTCTGATGTTATCAGAGTTGACAGCTCCTGACTTTACAGTCAAAGTGAATGTAAAGTTTTGATCCTCATTTGTGTCCTCTCTGCTCAGTCACCAGGTACCCAGCCCTCTGTTCTTGTACCAGACAAGTAAGGGTCTGCTATCTTTGCTTCTTCAACTTTTACAAAAACTCATACTCCTTAGTCATATCTCCCAAACACATCTAACATTGTCAAGCTTTTTACCTTTAATAAAGTAATTCATGCTTATAGTGACTAGAGGTGGGAAAGGAAAAGGGCGTTAGGGAGTAATTGGGTAAGGAACACAAAGAATTGCAATTTGTAATGACGAACACACTAATAAAATTGATTTGATCACCACATACTGTACACAAATACTGATAGTTGACTCTTTACCCCATAAATATGATTAGCCAAAAATAAACAATATTTTTTAAAAATTAATGTAAACAAAAATAAATAAATATATAAATAAAGTAATCCATGCTTATCTCAATCCAAATAATTTGCATCCCTTCAGCAAGTCTGTAGGGAGACATTGAAGGTAAGGAAAAAGAGGGGCTTCTCCTTGCTCCTTAAATCAGTCCCCACCTCATGCTGGTCCCAAAGGCTGACTGGCTTTGAACCCTTTAGGGACTGGGTCAGAAAAGAAACTAGTTTGCCTTTTTTCTGAGGATCCTTCTACTCTTCCAACTTTGATAAACTCCCAAGTACAAGTGCACAAGACTTATTTCTTAGCTACTAAGTTGATCTGACTTTCCCAAGAGTCACTGGCTTTTTTGTTTGGGTCCTACCAATGGACCTCCCAAACCCTGTCCTCTAATTTCTTCCCCACCAATCAATCTTCTCACTCCAGGAATTTCAGATGGGACCACACTTGCTCGTCAGACCAATCATCCATTGGCACTGAACTCAAATAATTTCTTTGTGAAAAGGATTTGTACCTGTTCTTTGGATCATGCTGCTCTAGAAGTTTCAGGTGGTAACTTTACTCAGTACACACACAAACATGCAGAGGTCAACACTTTCTGCCTCCCCCACCAGAGCTGTGATTATAATCACAGAGATGAAACTCCCATCATGTCCCACTATTAGTTTATTTTCTAAAGGGAATTGGGGCATTGCTATTCTTCCTCCCTAGGAGAAATGAAAAGTGTGCCAGCAATCATCTCAGCTACCTGAGTGGTAAATTAACCCTGCAGACTTTCAAAATTGCTATTCAAATTCTTGAAACATCTATCTCTTTTTCTTTCAAAATTGTTTTGATTATTGACATAGAGCTGACTTGTCCGCTCAAAAACCTTTAGTATCTCCTTTCTGTAGCATTCCAAATAAAGTCTAAATCTTTAAACTTGTAGCCAAGGCACTACAAAATCTCGCTCCTATCTAGCCTACATTTTCCATAGTCCCTTCTTTCATTCTTCCCTGGCATGAATCAAACCATTGGTCCAATGACTGACCCATGGAGATGTCTTTTCCACTCCTTTCTTCATTGAACAAAAATTTACTCCAACCTCTTTAGCTTTGTTCATGCTTGTCCTTCCACCAAAATGCCTTCCCCAAACCATGCTACCTTCATTCAAAATTCAGCTTAAGTCTCACTTCCTTTCTGGAGCTTTCTCAAACTCCCCAGTCCATCATGTGCATTCTACTAATGAAATCAGTATACCAAGAATTAGAAAAAAATTGCTGAGGGCCAAGCTCTGTCATTTGCCAGATGTGTTACAATGGATTGAATATCCCCCCAAACTCAGTGAAGCATAATCCCCACTGTAACTGTTAAGGATGGGAAATCCTATTACGATCTTTGAAAGGTGGTGCTTTGAGGAGGTGATTAGATTGTGAGGACCACGCCCTAATAAAGGGATTAATAAATTGATGGTTTTATGGTGGTCGTGGGCACGGTTCTGAGTGCTTTAAAAGGAGAGTGCATGAGGATCTCTCTCTCTCTCTCTCTCTCTCTCTCTCTCTCTGCTCTGCCATTCTCAACATGTGACACTCTGTGTTGCTATAGTCACCTCACCAGATGTGCTCCCTGGACTGTGGACTTCCAGCCTCTGAAACTGTAAGCAATATATATTGTTTCTTTATAAATGACCCAGTTTCAGGCATTTCTGTTATACGCAAAAGAAATGGACTAAAACATGTGTGAACCAGGGCAGTTCACTTATCCTCTCTAAACCCAAGTTCTCTTATCTGAGATAAGAATTTGGAATGACCTCAAAGATCCATTCCAGTTATAATCTCAGCAAAGTCTTTGGGCCTTACCATAAGCTTTCAGTTACCCATCCATGAGTAAAGTTTCCAGACTTAACAAATAAAAATCCAGGACCCTAGCATGCACCATGCAATATTTGGGTCATGCTTATACTAAAAAATTATTCATTGTTTATCTGAAATTCAAATTTACTTGGGTGTCATGTATTTTATCTGGCAACCCTCTGCATAGATCCATGTTCTAAGCTATGTGAGGACAGTGGGTTTGTTTTACTCACCCCCCCCCCAAAGTTTCTGGCACACTCCCACATGCAGATTATGCTCGAAGTGCTTCTTGATAAGTGGGCAGACTCCCTCACACAAAAGCTGACTTGGTGAGCAAAACCTCATTAAAAAGTAAGTGCTCTACCCTCTTCTCAGATTATATTTTTTTAAAAAAATGAGCCAAAACTAAGCTGTTTCTTTCCAACTGCCTTAGCCCTACCTGCTGCTGTCTTACCTGACACAGATGCCTAATAAAGGAGCCTTGTAAAGAAGCTCAGTAACCAGGCTGCATAAATCCCTTACTGGTTACCCTTCCCTCTGGCCATATATATGGGGAGCAAAAGCAATTTCTTTATCACTTGTGCTCAGTTTGTTTATGAGACTGTATATCTCGCTACTGTAAAATACTCCCCACCTCCACAACACTCTCGTCTCTCCACTTAGTCAAATGGCATTTCCTATTTCTGCTTCCTGTAAAAATGAGCACATCTCTCCTTCTTTATGCAAGGAAGGATGTCATCGGTTTATCCTGTGGGGAAGTAGACCCTCTTGTTTCTTAAAATTAAGACTCTCCTAGGATCATTGTCTACAGTAAATTGGAAGAGGAAATCAACAATATGTCAGAGAATTGCAGGTTCTGGGTGACAAATAGAAGCTTGACCAGCAAGAGCCCTGAAGTTGGAAGTCAGGAAATGGGAACTAGCCTTGGCTCTGCCACAGCCTCAGTACCTCAGTTTCCTCTTCTGAAATGAGAAAGCCCAGGCTGCGCATCTGTAAGGCCCCTTCAGCTTTAATGTTCTGTGGTTTTAAGTATGATTTATATTGAGGCCAACTGAGGATTTCAGCTCCACTAGAGGAAATGAGATAAATACACCGTTTACAGCAATTGCTCTGATGTATAATGAACACCACTTCCTCTACAAGTGTAATGCACAAGCACTACACAAACTCCCAAATCATTAACCCACCTCAGCAACAGCACCACACAGGGGAGCAGAGACACTCATTATGTATTTATTTCTCTCTAGTGTTGATCCCAGGCTGAAATGTGGCAAATAAAAGGAGACAGATAGACATAAGAGAAAGGGACTGAGACAGAGAAGAGAGTAAACTCTGACTTTGTTCTTGCTTCCCTCAAATTTTTCATTTCATGGTATGTCAACTGGCTTCCTAGACAAGCATCTTCCCAGGACTTATCCCAACAAGAGCCTGATGCAAAAAAGCAGTCCTAGAACAAGAGTAAACATAGTTTGAAAAAGTACTGATCAAAAAGTGCTTTTTAAAATTTTCTCCGGCCATAGTAAGGGAGAGATTTTAAAAGAATTATATGGAGGACATTGTCCTGCATTCAAAAAACAACAACAAATAATTCACGCACACATTTAGTGTGAAAATACGAGTTGTCAAAATCACTGGGTGAATTTGGGAAATTCAACCCACTATCTAAATATCTGGTCTAATGAACTCAAAACTTCCAGATATTTAGGGGCATACCAACGTTGGACAAAATATTTTTCACTTTTTACTTGGGTACTCTGGGAGAAACTACATTAATGGAACAGCACTTGGCAAACTCTTACAGATATTAGAGTTTTCAAATAAGCATTTTATGAAGTGAGAATCAATAGGTTCTCACAGCTCTCCAGAGGAGTTGTATGTCATCATCAGCTAAACATCTACTGCTATTGTTTTCCCCACTGAGCATTTGATAAAATACATTCAATTATTTTGCAACCATAATGGCATCATTAAATGGCAGGCAGGGACCTCTGGGAGCCGTACAGATTGTCCTCTTGCCCCCAGACAAGTCCACACTTACACTGTTGGAAAAACAGTAGTGTCAAACACTAGCCTAAAAATCCCTCCGTAAAGAGACAAATCCTCAGAACTCCCCGCATGAAAGTACTATGTGGACTCTAGGTTATTTGCATGGCTATATTTTTTTGTATAAAATGCTAAGTGTATTCTGAAGTTCCTTTAGAGCCAAGCACTCCCTGAACTTGCATTTCCAAAAACGTCTTCCCTACATGTTCAGCCTAAGAATGGTTTTACAGACAAATAGGTTTGGGAAACATCAGTTTAAGCAAAATCAAATATATTTCTTTTAGTACAGACACTTCTCAGAATCTTCAAAGTATTGATGTTTCCCTTGCCTCCCATAGATTCCCTTTTATTTGCAACACCATTAATACACTAGGTGGTTCTTGCCCACTAGTCTCCACCACCATCATCACCACCACCACTGTCTCCACCCAAGCCAGTTATCCTACGTAGATTCAGATCTTACGTCAGACATGTCTCCTTCAGGAAAGCCTTCCCTAACCCCCTAGAGAAAGGACTGGCAAACTATGGCCCATGGGCCACATTCATCCAGCTGCCTGTTTGTGTTGATGGTTTTCACATTTTTATATGGTTGAGAAAATCAAATGAAGAATAATTTTGTGACATATAAAAATTACACGAGATTTAAATTTCAGTATCCATAAATAAAGTTTTATTGGAACACAGCCACCCGGTTTTATTGGAACACATCATTTGTTCACATATTGTCAATGAACTGCTTTCACACTATAACAGCAGAGTTCTGTAGCAGGGCCAAAGACCATTTTGCCTGCAAAGCCAAAAATATTTCATCTGGCCCCTTACAGGAGAAAATTGCCAACCCCTACCCTTGACTGTATGTACTCATAGCACTATAAACTTTTCTCTTATAAAATTTTTCTCACATGTAAATTTCACACTTGTCTGATTACTTCATTAATAGTTATCTCCTTACTAGACAGTGAGTCCCATGCAGGCAGTGCCCATGTCTTTTTTCTCTCCCTTTTATCCCCAAATAGCACAGTACCTGACACACAGCAGACTGATGCTCCACAGAACATGAGTTGGGAAACAATACTCTATGTACATACTCTCGAGCTGGTAGGCACAGTAAAGAGGCAGACGTTGCTTGCAGGATGTTTCACCAAAATTATGTTATGGGAGGGGTCAAAATCAGGGACAGGCTTTTTTATTCTGAGGCTGCTCCATCATAAGGAATCTGAAGGAACTACAGCCATACTCAGAAACCTACAGGGGTCCCCCAGAATCAAGAGAGGAAACATGCTCAGAATCTCAAAGGGGCTTGGAGCTATCCAGGAAAGAGCTGGGCCCCTATGGGGCAGCTGAGAAATAGAAAGCGTATGGGAGAAGGAGGAAGGGGTGAGTCAGATGAGACTCCCAGAACTGGCGAAGACTAAGAAGGACTCAATGAGAAGAAGAGAGGCATGTTTCCTCTGGACCCCATAGGTATTGTGGTTGTCCGATAGTGAAATTGTTCTATTTAGTAATGGCTGCACTGCAGCCTGTTTAGACATAGCAATCCTAAAGGAAGAGCTACGTGATTTCCTCCACATTCTGGAACTGCCCTCTGATTCCTTTGTTATTTTGATCCAAATCACCAATTTTCTCATCAGACTCTATTTATGAGGTTTAATGTATGGGCTTAAGCATTACCAAGAGCTTATAGACCTGCGTCAGCAAGACGTTGTTTCCCTGAGTTTAGACCAGCTGCGTTGGGAAGTTATCTGCCGACCTGTCTTCCTGATTATGAATGAGAAGACAGGCCTTGCAAGGAAACACAGAGTAAAACCACCAGGCCTTTCCTTCTTTAAAAAGAATCAGGTCCTTTTCTATTTCCTCACCAACAAAGAGTATCTCTCTTCGCTGATGCACTATTAAGCAAAACTTCATGACTCACTGCTGAGTACCAGACACTGTTGACCAAAATCATCCCTGATCTTGTGGAGCTCACAGTGTAGTGGAGAAAACAGACATTAATCAAGTAATCACACAAATCAATAACTATTTCCAAATTCTGATAAGGACTTTGAAGGAAAACTATAGGGCACTGTGTGTGTAATGGGGGAAGGGACTTAATTGGGAGGCCAGGAAGGCTACCTAAAGATGTGACATTCAAGCAGAAAGCTAAAGAAATAGAGTTATCTCAAACATCTCACAAAAAAGAAAAAGAAAAAAAATACTCTTGGGCTTGAAACCCTGTGGGATTTCCACCTAGAAGCCTCTAATCATTGATGTATTTAAAACCAGAAGTGAAGGTAACCACTGAACATGACTGACAATAATGTTCCAAGGTGCTAATGTTAAGAATTAGGCTCACTCTCACGTGATGCCACAACCAGATTGGTAAAAATTTTCTCAGTTTTCCTGTAAATTTAGCTGGGGTCTTTATGATCCCAATTTTATAGATGAAAAAATCAGGGAAGAAGGAGGTGAGATTTCAGTTGAGTTTGCAATGGCATTCCTCCTTCCAAAAAGATCGCAGAAATGAGCTGTTTACTCCACAGCCACTTAGCTGGGCCCTGAGTCAAAATGAAATCAATTTGTGGATCAGGCACTTCCTGCTAAGGTATTAGAAAGCAAGGAGACGTTCATTTGGCTTATCTGGAGCTCTGTCTGTGCCCAGACCCCATCTCTGAGGGTTCAGGGAGGAACAGGGGTATGTTTTAAGACAGAACCCGTTTTTTAAACTGAACCAAATAGTACAGAGAAAATAATAAGTGACCAGGGAGGGCAGGACTCCCATTCTAATCAGTCACTGAAAACTAAGAGAACTATGTGTTTGCTGCTGGGCTGTGCTCTCTGGAAGGTCAAAAGTAAGTACAAGCTTTCAGAGAACTTTATCTAGTTGAGGAAATACCACACACACACATCAGTACAGCTAAAGTGGGGACCAGATATAAATCATAAATCCCACAAGAGAGCACAGAAAAGTACTAGAGAAGTCAGAAAGAACTCCATGGTGACATTTAAATTTTACTAAGCATTTACTATGTATATACCAATAATTGCTAACCTTTATTAAACACTAATTCATGCTTTAGACATTATGCTAAAGGCTTTTAATACATTAGCCTCACAGAGATAATAAGAGAGTCGCTGCTTGAAAGATGAAGAAACTAGCATGTGAGAAGTCAGATAATTTGGCCAAGGTTTCAATAGTCAGCATGTGGCAGAGCTGAGAGTGGAACCCGAGGTCTATTGTTAACCATAACACACCTGCCATATCTGTAGAATTGGAAGGAAGAGATTAGGATGTTTTCATGTCTCTCTGACCACAAGGAAAACCTCTTCATCTCATTTATCATTGAAACTGTTATCAATAAAGATATTTTTAGGGCAAATCTGGGATTCAGTCCAAACTATTTGACACCAGAGGCTGTGCTTTTAACTTTCATGCTATGCTGTCTTTACAAGAAGGAGAGAGAACAATTAATACTTAAGTAGAAGGACACAGGGAAGACATCCTTTTATTTTTCATTCATTTTACATATACTTTGCACCCGGAACAATTCTCAGTGCTGAAGATATGTCCTATGAACAAGTCAACCACATAGTTTCTTTCTCATGGACCTGACATTCTGCTAAGGGAAATAAAAAGTAAACATAAATGAATATATGACTAAATTACATAAGTAAATAAATGATGCCTCAGTACATGATATGTGCTGGAAGATGAATAAAACTGGGTAAGGGAAGTATCAGGATGAGGACGTGATTGTGCCATTTTTAATAGTGTAATGACAGATGCCCATAATAAGGAGGGACAAATTCATAGAGCCCTAAAGTGAGTGAGAAAGTCACAGGAATATCAGAAGGTCATTCCAGGCAGAAGGACTGTTGGTACTTTAATCCGATTATTCACCTAACTGGAAATCCTCCACCACTTGAAGCTGGGAGAGGTCCTTGGTTGCATGCCCTGGGAGGTTCCTTTTGAAGAGATGCCATGTCTTTGTGACTCTCAGCTAACTGAGTTGTCACTGTTTTCCAGATCTGCCAGGAGAAATTCCCCAAATCCTCCAGATATCCAAGGCAGACTTGAAGATTCTTTTTGCATTTCTCTCCCCAGTTCTTAACATTTTGTGTGTTCTACATGACCTCCCTGGTGAGCACTTTTTTTTTTTTTTTTTTTTTTTTTTTTGGTTCAGGGACTCAGGGACCTCTTTGAAAATCTAACAAAAGCTGTAGACTCTCTGCCTTGGGTTGAATGTCTCCCCAAAGCTTAATCCCTACTGTTAACTGTTGAAGGTGGGAAATCCTATTATGGTAATTGAAAAAGGGGGCCTTGAAGAAGTGATTAGATTGTAGGACCATGATGTAGTGAATGTATTAATAATGGTGGTCAAGGGTGTGGTTCTGAGGGCTTTAAAAGCACAGCACAGGAGAGGTTAGTCTCTCTCTCTGCTTCCACTACCTTGCAATGTGAGACCCCTGGGTCACTGTCACCACCACCAGTGTGTTCCTTGAATTTTGGACTTGCAAGCCTCTGAAACCATAGGCAATAAATTTCATTTTTCTTATAAATCATCCAGTTACAGGTATTTTGTTGTAAGCAACAGAAATGGACTAGTACACTCTCTCTACCCACCCCACCCCCCAAAAAATCATGTGCCCCAGAAATTACACATAACATTACCTATCCTTAAATCTATCCATGTTCACCCCCCAGAGTCTATGGACTTTAAGTTAAGAATCCCTATTACAGAGCTTATTTTGAGGGAGACTCGGCCGTTCTCACTGTCAGGAAGAAAGCCCTGCACTATCTGCAAAGCCATCATCATTTGCTAAGAGGTCATAAGCCACAGGGAGTTCCAGTGGCATGGGGAGAAAGCAAAATAAATGCTAGCTTCTATTCCTTGTAATCACATGCTCAGACCCCAGGCAACTCTGGAATCATCTCAAACTAGAAACTAGGAGTCCTGAAAAGGGGGACAAGTTATGAGATGGCTTTTAAGATGCAGGTGATTGTTCAGGACATACTTTTGCTACTGAAAATGTTCCTATTTATACTTATTTATGTTTCTGTCTCCCGTGTGAAATGGAATTCCTTGAGGGCAGGGGCTGTGCTTCATAACCCTTACATTCCAAATAGCTAGCAAGAGATTAAAAGCTACTTTGAGTTAGTTACACCCAAAAGGGAAGAATTATAGGCTCACATGTTCAATACAAAGAAATGTGTGGGTACGGCTGGACTTAGGAAATACCAGAACCAGGGATTTTAATATATTCCTCTTTTTCCATCTCTCTCTCTCTATAGATAGATACATAGATAAATGTGTAGATATAGACATAGATATATAGATGTATAAATAGACCTCCATCCATCCATCTTTGACTGTTTTTGTGTTGTTTTTAGCTTTTCTTTCTTAGGTCACCTGTCCCCACAAGATAAAAATATGGCCACAGATAGCTCTGGCCTTATATAGTAACAACTCTACACCCAAAGGGAAAAATGAAGCTTTGCTTCCAGCTCCCATTTGAAAAATGCCAAGGAAGAATCTTTCTTTACCCAGTTTAAGTCACATGTCCTTCTCTGGACCAAGCTCTGTGGCCAGGGAGATGGGGTGCCGTGATTGTCCAGTTCCCCATAACATATAAGGAAAAGGGAGATTTTTCCTTAAGGTAGGAATATTATGTCCAGAAGAAGAAGAATAGTGGATGGATGCTGAGAAGACAAAAGTTAATGCAAATAAAAATAAAATTGCTAATTTTCTACCATGTGCTAGATATTAGGCTTAAGTGTGTTCCACAGACTATCTCATTTATCGATCATTCTACAAGTAGTGGTTGACAAGGTAGCATGAGCCCGATTATGGGCAATCGTGAAAGCCAGTCTAAGGAATTGAATAGTATGTGGTGATAGATAACTTATAATATCAATAACATATTGGTATTGAAGGGCCAATAAAGATTCTGAGGGAGAGAGTTATGAAATAAAGATGCACATAAGGGTGGTTAGTGCAGCAGTTGTCAGTCTCTGTCACCGTTCCCAGTGGACTGAATGGTGGCTGGAAAGCTGTGTGCAAAGCCCTGAGTCTTCCAACTCTTGAACGGGATCTGAGAGTTTTCTTACCAAACACTTCTCTATGTCTTCGTGGCCTGCGAAGAGTCTTCCTTTTCCTGGTCATTAACTCCTAGCAATAAAAGGGAATAATGATAGCGCTGAACTGAGCAGTACTTGCAGAAACATCACCTGTTAATTCCAGGGCTCCCCTGCCCAGCTCAGGGGAAAAACAAATATTTCCTTCTGGCAGGAAAAAGCAAGCTTCAGAGTAAATTGAAAGCAGTGAGCACATTCTGTTATTTTCCCTCTTAACAAGGCTTGATGAAAGCAGTCTCCACAGAGGCTGCCTAATTGTGCGGGGAGCTCAGCTCTGAGCAGCATGGACAGAAGGAAGGAACCTCTTGGTTAGTACATGTTGTCTGAAGGTTACCCTTTTCCCAAGGGGTGGGGGACTTCTTTTACCTGCAGCAGCCCAGTTCCACACACCTCCAGGGCCCTCCAGGTGGCCCCCGTTAAGTGACTATTTTGAGTATATTCTGAATTGTCTCCCTACTTTATTTCCCAGCACAAATTCTTTGGCTTTCTAATTACCCTGCAGGGGAATGTACACTGTTTACTTACTGCTCCTGAAAATATGCAAGATTTGCTTCCTGCTGCTGAGATGCCCTGAGAAGTCAATAGCAGTAATTGTAGCCCCTCTGGGCATGTGAGAGAGGTTCACAGGACAGCTGCATCCTCCGCCCCCCCAGAAGCAGCTTGGCAGGTGGGGGTGCTGAGGATTGTGAAGCCAGATGAACCATCCTCAGTGGTCCAGTTCTGGATTCAGCCTCAGCCAGCCAACTCTCATCCTGCCTCCACCACACACACATACACAGCACGGCCTTGAGTGACCCTAGGTCCTCCCAAACCTGACTGGGTACCACGGCCAGGACCTGCCCTACAGAAACAAAAGGAGGAATAGTCATGGCTAACATTTATGGGACACTTTTTGTGCCAAATGCTTTTCATAAGTATCTAATTTTATGCCCAGAACAACTCTATGATTTTCCTCATTTTAAAGATGAGGATCCGAGGCTTGGAGGGTTTATGTAACTTTACCCCAAGTTAACATAGATCCTTATTAGGAGCAACGCTGCAGTCTGTCTGATGGAATGGGGAAGCCAGAACCTGCTCTGAACCCTTCCCTTCACAGCTGTGCAGGTGGGGAAGTTTATCCTGAGGGAGCCTCTACTATTCTTTCAATCAGTCAATCACTGTTTACTGAGAGCTGTTATGATGTACGCAATACACTAAAACGACATTTGACATGCTTCCTTCTGTTCAAGAAACTTCCATTCCAGTTAGGAGACAAGATGTATACACCTGACAGTTTAATAAACATATACCAACATAGAAGAGATAATCAAACACTAGGACAAGCACAGGTTCTTAACCTGGGATCCATATGGATGGTCTCAGGGAGGTCTAGAAACACTTTTAAATCATATGCAAATTTGTCTTTTTATGTGTATTTTTCTGGCTTCCATTAAACCAGTGGTTCTCAACCAGAAGCAATTTTGCCCTCCAGAGCCATGTGAGCCCTCCAGCCCCCCACTACATCTGCATAAGATTCTCCAAGGCATCTCAATCTACTTCAAAAAAGTTAAGGCACATTCAGGCCAGCAACAGAACCGGCCCGTAGCCCACCAGTGGGTCCTGCCCCCACCCGCAACCAGATCCTAGAATGTACTTTTTAACCAAGTGTGTTTCTTTGGGGCGTGTGTCTTATCTACTCATGTCCTTCACCAAATTTCTGCTTAGATTTTTCTAATTCATTTTTAAGAATTCTTTTTGCAATAATGATGTTAATCTTTGTGTGTTTAAAAAGAGAGAGAAAGAGTAGAAAAATGGTTACCAGAAGCTGAGGAGGGGGTTGGGGGGAAGGTTAGGGGTGAACTAATGGGGACAAAACTACGCTGTCTACCCTAAGTCAAGTGCAGTACATGCATGTATTGAAACAACACACTGTAACCCACAAAAATAAATATAAACAAAATCGAATTTTAAAAAAAATCATTAAGAACTACTACTCCATAGCTTTATTTTTCCAATGAAGGGCATGGACAAGAAGTATCTTTCCAGCCCTAAAACACTTTCCAGAATCTCATAGACCACGCACGCTGTCAAGACTGCCCTTCTAAGACTCCATTATCCCTCGACATCTTGGTAAGTGACTTTCTACAAAATCTGAGCACTTGATTTTATTGCTAAGATTCCACAGGTGGTAATGTCCCCAGGTACCATATTTGCATTATCACCAGGACATTCAACACTGCACAGAAGCTATCACAAGATGGTGAACATATCCACCAAGCCATGGCAGATGTATTTGAAGGCACTGGGTGATGAGACAGGAGTTTTCCATATGTCCACACTGACAGCTGGATTCTACACAACAGGAATGTAGTTCTGGGAGAAGTTCACAGCTCTGGGAGTCAGGGTGCCTGGTTCTCCCATTAATGAACTCTAGGGGCTGAACCCCAGTTTCTTTCTCCATAAAATGCAGGGCTTGGGTTCTGTATCTGCCAGGGTTTTGCCAGAGAAACAGACTAGCAGTAGACAGATATTAAGGGATTTAATACAAGACATTAGCTTACATGATTATGGGGCCTGGTTAGGCAAGTTCAAAATCCTTAGGCCAGGACATCAAGAAAAAAGGCTAGAACTCTTGGGCACAGTCTGAGGCTGCAGTAGCACATGGAATTTCTTCTTCCAGAAACTTCAGTTCTGTCATTAAGGCCTTTCATTTGATTGAATCAGAACCACTTACATTACTCAGGATAACACCCTTTACTTAAAGTCACTGATTATGAACATTAACTACATCTACAAAATACCTTCACAGCAAGACCTACATTAGTATTTGATTGGATAACTGGGGACTGTAGCCTAGCCCAGCTGACACAGATATCCAGGCACGGATGCACCAAAAGAAGCTCCTCCAAGCAGTTGGTTCAAAGGTTACTAGGTTAGTAGGTCACCAGGAGGCTGGCTTAGGATACAAGATGCAAAGATGTGGGACTGGCTACAGCCCGGGCCTCCTTTACTGCCAGTCAAGGAAGATTTGGAAGAAATGCTGTGAAATAGGAGCTTTTTTCCAAAATGCCCCTGCAAACTATCCATCCACCATGATAAAAACTAGGCAAGGCCTTTTAAGGATCCAAATACTTGCTGGAGAAAAAAAAAATGGAAGAAAAACACAATATTAGTGCAGAGACCATTGTGATTTCTGGCATTTATCCAGAACTTAGAATCACAGGATTTTTGAGCAAGAGAAGATTTGATAAAAACTAGGCAAGGCCTTTTAAGGATCCAAATACTTGCTGGAGAAAAAAAAAATGGAGGAAAAACACAATATTAGTGCAGAGACCATTGTGATTTCTGGCATTTATCCAGAACTTAGAATCACAGGATTTTTGAGCAAGAGAAGATTGTAGAGCCAATGTTGTCCCACTCATTTATGTTACAGATGAAGGAACTTGAGAACCAGAGACATTCATGAACCATAATGTCAAGAAGCTCCTCAGTGTCACATCCAGGACAAATGAAGTGTCATGATTCCCAGGCCAAAGCTCTTGCAACCACATCTGCCTCCAGCAAGCCAAGGAAATGTGCACAGGCTTAGAACGCCAGACTTCCACCTCCTCAGCAAAGCCTGTAGGCGAGCTCTTTACCGCTGGCATTTACTCTGACAGATATCAGTAACTACAAAAGGGTACACTGTTAACGCAAGATGACAAGTTCTAAAATTGGCTTGTTTTCACAACTGTCAGTTTTTAAGAGGTGATCGACCTTTCTCTGGTTCTTTAAAAACCTCTGGGTTTCAGCCAGCTCAACATCCCCGCACTTCCTCCCACAATCACTTGCAACGAAAATGTCATTATTCTACTTTGAAGAGGTTGGAGCAGTTGTGCTTCTTTTGTAATAACTATGTTTTCTGAAAGAGGGAGCAAAATCTTGAAAGCCGGGAGTGGAAAAGCATTAATGGATCAGTCATACTCCCAACATGCTTCAGAGGAAAATAAAGTAGAAAATACAGTGTCAAATCTCATATCAGAGATGCTATCCCCCCGCCCCCTGTAGGAAGATCTTCTGTGGCTTTGATTCAGGAAAGAGATGTCTTGCTGCTCATTTTCAAGGACTGCATCTGCACCCAGCAGCACTTTACCTGATAAACCACCTAATCCGAGGAACAGAAACAGTTCCCTTTACCCAATATCCAGCTCCAAATTCTCTTTCCCGAACCCTACTAGTTAGGAATCTCCGGTAGCAAGAAACAGAAATCAGCAGCAAGATAAAGCAAATGAGGTAACAAGGGGGTTTAAATTTCAAAAATCCCAGATAAGGTGACCTTATATTATCTCTATGACAGTTTTACCTTAAGGAATAAGAATGATTAATGAATCGGTAATGAAAGATATTTTCTTCTTCCCCAAGATAAAAGAGAGAGAGAGAGAGAAAGTGCTGTTCCAGTTGCACCTTCTGATACCAAGAAGCCCAATTTTGATCATCAATGACCTATTAACAGGGGCAGAAGCAAGGTCATCACCTGGCCAAAGATGGGGGAAGCCCAGGGGTTTTCATTGCTTAATGCTTATATAAATCTTTAATTTAAATTCTGGGGCCGGCCCGGTGGCGCACTGCTACAGTGCACAGCTTGGGAGCGCGGTGGCACTCCCGCCGAGGGTTCGGATCCCACATAGAGACCAGTTCCCACTCACTGGCTGAGCGAGGTGCGGGCGCAGCACCGAGGGTTGCAATCCTGTTGCCGGTCCCTGTCTGGTACGGGGGCAACACTGAGGGTTGCGATCCGTTGCCAGACACGAAAAAAGACAAAAAGGAAAAAATAAATAAATAAATAAAATAAATTCTGACTGCCTCTACGTAGTAAGCCAATAGCCTCGAGAAATACATACTATGTGAGTGAAGCAACTGAGACAGGAGACTAGTAATACTCCTGTGTGGGGCCCTTTTCTTCTCCTAGATAGTGGCGTCTCCCGGAGGATCTTCTCAGTAGGGGAAACATAGAGCAGTAGCTAAGGACGTGGCCTCTGGCATCTCCAGCCACATCACCTGAGCCGGTGTCCCAACTCCATAACCCTAGCAGGCATGTGACTTGTGCAAATTACCTAACCTATGGACTCCTTACTTTCATTATCTGGGAAATGAAAATAGTAAGGGAATCCATCTCACAGGGCTCCTGTGAAATTTAAATAAGATAATGAATGCAATGCACATCATAAGTACTTAATAAATATTAACCACTACTCTGGGTCACAGCTTCCCAGCCTTCTTCATATCACAACACACATTTGAAAAAAAAATTAATGTTTGCATGGAGAACCGGGCCAAACCAGGGTGCCCATAGACAAAAAATAAGGGAGCTCCCCAGGAATTGAGGAGATGTATTTCTTATCATACCTGCAACCGCTCATTACTCCCAGATGAAAAATTCTCCTCACCACACTGGATTTTTATTTTGTTTTACAGACATTTCTCTCAAGAAACTATCTCAGGCCCCAACTTAAACACTCTAAATTTTTAGCCAACATTGTTCTCTTTCTTCCTCATAGGCAGTTATAAGCTCTTACATTTCTGACCAATAAAAATAAAATTCTTCCTTAAAATATTTCCCCCTCACAATATTTCCAGACATGGAGTCATCACCAGGTCTTATGGATAGAAACAGGAAATGGAGGGGGGGACAATCCTGAAGTTGGGAACTCCCATCGCCCAAACTCCTCCTTCCCATTTTCAAGCACATCGCACTGGCCCAAGGGGCAGCTAAACCCAGGAAGGCGTGAGGACCAGGTAAACCCACCAGATCACCGCTGCTGGCTTCGTTCTGCCCCTCTCTGCCCACCCGTTGCATTATCTCTCTTCAGACTGGCTTTCTTGGCTCCTCAGTCCCTTGGAAAACATGGCTGCCCTTCCATCTTCAAGTTCACATGATAAAGTTGCAACTCTCTCTCCAGGATCCAAATTCGAATTTTGGGGGACAGAATATGATTGGACCAGCTTGACTTAGTTGCCTACCCTGGCGTAATCAGCAAAACCATGGCAGTAAGTGAGCCCATTACAGGCAGCCAAGGCCTATTCCTAGGACACGGTTCCAGCATTTAGGAGAAAGGTCAGTTCACCAAAAAAGGTCACAGACAGACCAAAGACTGAGTCCATTACACTGACCATTCACTATCATCAGGCCTGAAATTCCCACCACAAGTCACTCCCTCAGTTAACATCTGAAGACCCTTGTTAAAAGTACCTTGGTTTTCTAGCAGCATAATATTCTAAGATATTCTCAGTTAACATCTAAATATGAATGTGTGTATTTGACATGGAACAGAAGCATTTTGGCAGAGGTAGGGGCCTGGAAGCTTACGGCGTTAAAGGCAATGTGTAGGGAAGTGTCCTGGGAAGACAGGAAGCTGTCTCAAAACATGTATGGCAGCTGGGAGGCAGAAAATAAAAACAAGAGCGAGGAAGGTGGCAAGGAGAAAGAAACTCTGAAAATGAACATGTAAACCACCCTAGCAATTGTGTCCACAGCCGGGGATGTTCAAGGGCCATGACCTAAAAAGCTGTTTGAAAGCCAACATTAACCAGTGACCCCAGTTCTCTCCAGAAAATGGACTGAAATAAAATGTCAAAGCTCGGTAGAGGGTAAAATTGTTCTGCCCTGCACGAAGGAGAATTTAGCTACAGGACTATAATTCACAAATGAAAAACTAGAACACATAGTTGGATAAAGAATGTTTGTGCTATTTCAGAGTGAATAAAGCAGTCTGAAGAATGTACTTTGGATATTCAAATATTGGAAGTTACTAGAGATTTCAGTGGTAGATGAGAAAAGGAATTAATTAGAGCTGTGTAGAAGATACAGTCAATTTGAGAGATGGAAAGGCAATGTTGAATCTGTTTTTAATTTTAAGGAACAATATAACAAATAGCAACACATTAAGCCAGAGAAATTTTTCCAGGGACTGACTGAGTTTATTGTTCTATGGAACTGGAATTCACCTCCGACTATTAGTCAATGAGCTGATATTAATTAAGATGTCACAGAGTACTTTCCAGCGGGGCTTTTTTCTTTGCAATGAGACGCCACTAATTTGACTTATGATTGGTTAAATGAATTGCTTTCGAGGTTGCCTTAGTTTCTAACATCTTCCAACAAGGGATAATGCCCTCCAGCTCTCTTAAAAAAAAACTGTCATTTCTCTTCCATCTCCTTGAAAAACTCTCATTTAACCTTTGCTTAGAACTCATGATATTCACTGTATCAGTTATGACTTGGATGCAAGTAACATAAAACAACGTCACCTTATTTAAGGTTGAAACAGGACTGTAATAACAGGCCACTGAGCTGTCTCAAGGAAGCCAATAGCAGTTGCTTCCATTCAGCACCTAAGCTAGAAAGCTGAAGGGAGTAAGTTTCTGCTGCAATGTCCTGTGTAAATTATTCTCTTTTTGCAAATAGACTTCCCCCCAATGAGTGAAAGATGGCTGCTCCATAGCTCTTGTGTTTACATTCAAAAGATCTGCTGACACTAAACTATCTTAGTCTTACTTCCAAATTTGTAGGAGATGGAACCCAATTAACCTGCCTTGACCCACCCTGGCTCAGTCACACGTGGACATCCCCAATTTTTCCTGTATCCATAGCAATCCTACTTCTTGTTCATTTTATGGGCTGTTGGTGCCTCTGATCTCCTTCTTCCACCTAGCTGACCAGGCTGCTTTATATCTTCCAGAAATATCTCAAACTTTTCTGCTGCACCGACAGCACTCTTCCTTGTTTTCCATTACTCTTTTGGAAATATTCCCTTTGTATCAATTTTAAAGAATTTTCTTAGGAGGAGGTAGATATGGGTAACCTGCCCACCATCTTAACAAAATCACCCTAATTTTCTAGATATTTCTCATTCCTCTTCTTTGTAACCCTTCCTTTAATCTAGTGTTATATTAAAGCATAACTTCAATTATGTCACTCCCCAAATCAAAAGTTTTCAAAGACTTCCAACGGCCTCCCAGTGGCTGAGAGTACAAATTCCTTATCCTGATATTTAAGGCCATTCATGATCTGGCCCAAATAACTCTTTCTGGAAAACTCTGACCATTTGCCTTCTTGAACCTAATTCTCTACTCCAAAGTGGCCATTTGCTGTTCTTCCCCAAATAGTAGCCACATTCATGTTTTTCTACATCTATAACTTTACCTGTCTCTTCCTTCCGCCTTATCGCTCATGCCAATTCCAGCCCCAGCAACCATAATCCTGCTGACTCTATAACATTCAAAACATGGTCAACTTCCTCTTGAAGGCTTCCTACCCATCTAGGTTACTGTCATATCTCCTTTCTGAAAAACCAATAGAACTCTGAACAAATCTTTCTTTCAGCATGTCTCTCCTCATTCTTTTTTTTTTTTCATTGCTGCTTAATACATTATCTCCCTCATTAAATCATAAGCAAATGACATAGAATATATTATTCAACTTTGCATCCTATATAGCACTTATGCATTACATTGTACAGAGGATTTACCCAAAAAGAATTAAAGAAAGGCGGAAGAGGAAAATTAAGTCTTTATTTTGACTTTATTCCTTCCTTTTTTACATTCCTTCATTACTTCTAATGTATTGCATTTCCAAAATAGCTTTATTGTAAGCCATACTTTACTAAATTTGTTTTATATGTTTGGAATCCACACTGTAGCCTTGATAAAACCAAGATCCAGGTGTTTCCCTCTTAGAATAGTTTCCTAACCAATGAAACACAATCTAGCAACCAAAAATAATTTCAATCCCAAATCCTTGATTGTGTTTCTCATAAAGCCCAAAAGAAATTCAAATACATAGTCCACAGCACCATTTATAAAAATCTCTCCTCTCTTCAATTCGTTGCCATCAAACCTTGCAGCTACTCCAGAGTGTCTCAGTCTATAATCACCACACCCTCCCCAAGCTCTTTCACTTCTCAGTCCAACACTGCTTTGTTTGTCTTACCTTCCCCAATTCTGAACCATGTTGGATCAGGATGGGTTAATCAGACTCCCTCTCCTAAAAATTTGGAAGTAAGACTAAAATATTTTGGTTCAACATGAGCAGATCTTTTGAAGGTAAGCACATTCCATCTGCCATGGACAAAGCCCATTTGACAGAGGAAAACTCTCCTCCAGCAAGAAAGAGACTTGTTTTGAAGGCATGGGAGAAGTGGGCAGGAGAACGAATTGACAATTACAAAATTCTCTTCGCCGAGGTAGCATGAAATCTTATAACAGCATGAATCTGACATTTAAACCAAGACAATGGCCTAAAAGTCTGTTGTATCTTTCCTCTCCACCCTTTCGCCTTTTAGGAAGAACTTAAAAATGCATAAATAAAACAATCAGAAAATATCAA
This sequence comes from Galeopterus variegatus, assembly GCF_000696425.1. NCBI lineage: Eukaryota > Metazoa > Chordata > Mammalia > Dermoptera > Cynocephalidae > Galeopterus > Galeopterus variegatus. Next base: position 7,220 of record NW_007734291.1, on the reverse strand, counting down.
AACACTTAAACAAGCACCAAATGTCATAACTCATGGGTGTTTCGATGTAAACTGAGGGAGATGGAAGGCATTTTAGAAGAGGCAGAACTTCAGATCAGTTTTTAATATTTAAAAACATTAGATAAATTTAAATTTCTAGAAATATTTAATATTTAGAAATATTTTTAAATTTAGAATTTCTGATGGGTTTTAAAGAGTTGAAACTTTTAGAAAAAAGGACAAGGAGGCATTTCGGGTGAGTTCAGCAGGCTCACCTGAGTTCTCCAGAGGAAGGCTGGCTATCTAGACTGTCCAAGAATGTTTGATTGCCTTAGTCCAAAGGCTCTTGCTGTAGAGACCAAGGCTGAATGGTAGGAGACTCAGGTAGCTACACTGCCCCAGTGCCATGCCAGGGCTGCCCCTGCCATTTGGACCAGCCACTGCAAGAAGAGACCCCTGTCTGCCCTTACACAGCCTACCTCTTTTAGCTCACCTAGATGTCTAATATTCATGCCTTTTGTTTTTATTCTCTTTTGAATTACTTTCCCCAAATCCTTCTCATCTTTATACTTCTTCACTTTTAGCGTGTTAGTTATTTCCTGTGCTTAATTTTTAATCTCATCTTACTTTTAACTTTTCATCCTATCCCACATATCTTAATCTTTTCTCTCTTTTACTTTCATGGTTTTAACCTTTTATCTCATTGGCCTCTTGCCTTTTCTCATTTATTTTAACTCTGATCCACTTTATCTTCTTATTATTTTTTAATGTTTAACCATTAACCTTTATTTGGAGTTTAATTCTCTTATATTTTTTAACTTCTATTTCCTCTATATTCATTTTCTTTTTTCTATCTTACTCTCAATTTTTTAAATCTTACTTTCTCTTAAATATCTACCTTTCTTCATAAAACAGAAAAATGTTCCCTCCTCTTCCTCTTCCCTTATAATTTTTGTACTTGAAATTTTTATTTTTACAATGACTGGTAAGAAGTAAGGCCAAAGGGGTGTGGTTGCCATACATGGGAAAGGCCAAAGATTTTCTACTTACTTCTCAACTGGACCTGGAGCCCCTCAGACCCCCTCCCAACATTGCTGCCATGGACCTCCTAGTTCTATTTCCAACTCTCAGAAAATTCTCACCTGGAGAGATTAAAAAAACTGAGTGAGTTGGTCCTTTCCAGGGCTCTAATTTTCCATGCAGTGACCTCACTTAACTTTATGGAACTCTGTAGACTCCTGTTACCTTGATCTATCTGGGTTACATATGAGGCTCTGCAACTATTGTTGTGTTATTGTTTAGGAGTAGGGGAGACTTTGTTGTTTTTAAATTCATGGAGATGTAAGTGAACTTAAAATAGAGATATGGAGAGAAAATGATAGGCAGGAAAGGTAAATGGGACCAGAAATCAGGAGAGGGAAAAGGAAAAAATATTTTTACTGGATTTGGGGAAAACATGTCAAAAGTATTCCATGAGCAAGTAGGTAATGGCAGGCAAGGACCTACCTAGGAATTATTCACCATGCAATGCCCTGAGCTGCTGTGGTGAGGTGGCAGGTGGTGGGGGAGGGGAGGTATGGAGCCTCCTAATTAACATGCTCAAGAGGAGACCTCTGAGGCACCTAGGAGTGGACTAGCCTCAAATGAGATCACTCTACATAGGTCTGCCTCGTAGCTTAGGAGGGTCATCATTGTCCACCTCCCAGGTTGCCACTTCCTTGCTGTACTTATTAGGGAAAAGCTGGTTTTAGCTGGCATTTTCACAAATAGGGATATTTTGTAGAAAAGAATTGCTGTTGATTTGCCAAGACCTGCATTGGGGAAACAAGGCCTCTAGAATATCAAAATCTATGAGAAAAGTGAGGCCCAATTCCTCCCTTGACCAAGGGCCTAGGATCTTCTTTTAGGGCAATTATTGGGGCATGAGGAGATGTCTGCCACTGGACTTCAAAGTTCCTTTCTCTGTGTCCTCAAGAAAGAACAGGATGCAATTCTGGAAACAATTTAACTCAAGATTTAGGTTTTGATAATAACGGCAACATTCTTGATTTCATGTACTCCTTTTCTACCTGAATTCCTAATTTGTACATCACACTGAAGGTGAATTTTCCCATCAATCGGCCCTAACTAATTGGTGTACAATCTGATTATCATTTCTAACCAAATTCATAAATTCACTTTCCCAGCCTGTGTTAGTCAGGGTTCTCCAGAGAAATAGAACTAATAGTGTGGGGTGGGGGGGATTTATTATAAGAAACTGGCTCATACAATTATGCAAGCTGGAAAGTCCCATGATCTGCCATCTACAAGGTGGAAACCCAGGATAGCCAGTGGTATAGTTCTAATCTGAGTCAAAAGACCTAAATATCAGGAGAACTGATGATATAAGTTACAGTCTGAGTGCAGGAAAAGACCAATATCTCAGCTGGAAAACAGGCAAAGAGAGTGAATTCTCCCCCCCCACCTTTGTTTTATTCAGGCCTGCAGCGAATTGGTTAGTCAGGGAGCACATGAGGGAGGGCAACTGCTTTACTCAGTTTATGGATTCAAACGTTAATCTCATCCAGAAACACCCTCACAGACACAACCAAAATAGTGTTTAATCAAATATCTGGGTACCCATGTCCCAGTCATTTCTTGACACATAAAATTAACTACCATAAATCCACCCCTTGTCAATTTGGAACCCATGCACATATCCTGAAATCATACTTAATGTCCAAATAAAATAATAACAAGGTCATAATCCCACTTCACATGATACAACTATGCAGTGCACAACTGGAGATGCACTAACCCCTTACCCAGAAGAAGAGTTAAAGTCCTTGATTGATGTTGTCACTTCATTTCTACCCTTTGATTCCTGGACCCATGAATCCTGGCTATGGGAGAAACAGAACAATATATTGGACACTAATTCAGAGCATATACAGCCTGCTGGAGAACTTTGCTCCTTCCCTGCAAGGTTCTGCCACTAGCCGAAGCTATAACTGAGCCTTCAAAAGACCATTCCACTGTTCTATTAAGCCAGCTGCTTCAGAATGATGGGGAACATGGTAAGACTAGGGAATTCCATGAGCATGGGCTCACAAGCACACTTCTTTTGCTGTGTGGAATACATGATGGTGGATAAGGCATTCCATAAGCCCATGAATGGTAGTTTGTGCAGAAGCATTGCATTCAGAAAAGGCAATCCATATCCAGAGGAGTTGCCTATTCCAGTAAGAACAAAATGTCACTCCTTCCATGATGGAATTGGTCAAATGTAATCAACCTGCCACCAGGTAGTTGGCTGATCACCCCAGGGAATGGTGCCATATTGGGGACTCGGTATTAACCTCTGCTGCTGGCAGATTGGGCACTCAGCAGTGGCCATAACTAGGTCAGCCCTGGTGAGTGGAAGTCCATTGCTGAGTCCATGCATAATCTCTGTCCTTGCCACAATAGCCACTTTGTTCATCAGCCCATTGGGTGATGACAGTGATGGCTGGGGAAATAGGGAGACTAATAACCACATAGTGGGTCATCCTATCCATTTGATCATTAAAATCCTCCTCTTTTGAGCTCATAGTGAGCATTCACAGGGAACACAAATATCTTCACTTTTTTGCCAATTCAGAGAGCTCCATCTACACACATCTTCCCTTCTAGAAGGTCCCTTGGACCTTCTAGACACACTCACTGATTTCCTGATACTCTTCTCTATAGTCTTTGTGTTTTTTGTTTTGTTTTGTTTTATTTTGTTTTCAGGGTACTTCAAAAAGTTCATAGAAAGAAGTGGTCTAAGGTGCCAGACTCAAGCTCTGCTTCCATACTCTTTGAAAATACTTGATTGGCCACCTCCCTAGTGAAAGGCTTCAACTCAGAAAACCAATAGAACCTTATTTCAAGAAACTGGTTGGGCATGTTCTGCCTTGAATAAAAAGAGCATGGGTTGCCAGAGAAGCAACTTTCAGCAGTAGGACTCAGCAGGGGCTGAGATATATTTCCTTACATCTGGAGTGTGCCCTATAATGACTAAGATTCACCTCTTGAAACATTATTTGCTGGAATCCCAAGAGTAGAAAAACTGATGTTTTGATGTTTTAATATTATTTCCCTATTTAAAAATTTGGATTTCAAAACATTTATCTCTTCACATTTGAAGCTTTGCAAGTTTTATTTTTCCTGCTGTAGTGGAAAGGTTTGACAAAGTATCAAATTTAGGGTGACTTGTTGAGCTCACTAATTCAAAGGATCATAAATTCTTCCTTTCAACCTGGATTTTGTTTCACATGTTGAGGTGCACTGTGAGATGTGCTGTTTCTTTAACTATCAGATATTTACTTGACCCATTTCTGAGGATAAAGAATACCAATACTTGTAGTAAGTCCAGTGCAACACTACCAGAAGCATCAGCAAGTAGGTAGATAGGTTTCTTTTAGATTCTTTTGGAGATGAGTATATTAATTTAAATTGAAAATTCCTCGGGCCGGCCCGGTGGCGCACTGTTAAAGTGCGCCGCTTAGGAAGCG
>NW_007734291.1:0-2048 GCF_000696425.1 Galeopterus variegatus | reverse complement strand
GGTCCCGGTCCGGTACGGGGGCGACACTGAGGGTTGCGATCCTTTGCCGGTCACGAAAAAAGACAAAAAGGAAAAAAAATAAATAAATAAAAAATAAAAATAAATTGAAAATTCCTCAACAATTGTTTGTATGAACAAAACCAGGTGGTGCTGAATGATGGCATCTGGGTGAAAATTTACCCATCCCTACCCTGGAATCGGGCATCATGGCTGGTATCAGAGTCATTTCTTTCTTTCTCTTATCCTTAAAAGTGATGCTACACCTGCGTGTCAATTCTTCATGTAAATGTATGGAAGCCACTCTGCAATTTCGTGGAAAGCGTTCAGGCTCTTGTGAATTTTTGTGCCCTAATTTCATTCCTGCCTTCATGTATTTTTGCCATATGATCATTTTCCTCTCTGTTTAGTTTTTCATCCATGTATTTCGTACTTAGTTTTATCTTGTTATATTATTTATAAAACAGATAAATCTTTTCTAAAACAAGTTGGATAATAAATGGGGAAACATCCTTTAAAAGTTAAAGAAGTGAAATTAGTTGTGATATATACACAATGGGGCGTCAATAAATATTTCTGAGCATGTGAGTTATACAGTTGAAGTAGTTTTTGCTGTGTGGCCAATGCACACGGCTGACAGAGAGTGATTATAGGAATCACTATGTTATGAAATGACTGCAGTCCCATAAACAGTGGGGACTGAAAAGAGACCACAGCAAGGAAAAATCCACCATGCTTGGTGACAGTACACTAGGTACACAGAAAACTGGTTTATAATAACTACCAGGTCACGGCCAAGCTATTCAATCCCTTAAAACCTCTTGCTTTCTCATCCACAAAGTAAGAGTAACAAAACTTACTTCACAGGGTTTTCCTGGGGGTTAAATGAGATAGGACATGTAAATGGTTTAGCATATTATCTTTCCTATTTGGCTTCCCATGTTGAGGTTCACTGTGAGATGTGCTGTTTCTCTGATTCATTATCAAATATTTACGTGACCTGCTAAATAACTGCTATACATTTAAATAACTGTTACTTATTTTTCAAATATAGATAAAGAAAAGTAATGGGTTAAAGATTTCCAGGATTTGAACCAGGGTGACAGAGGAAATGGTACTGTCAGTGACAAAATTGGATAGTTGATCTAGGAAAGAGAGAGTTAGTGTCATAGAGTTAACATATTCCCAGATGACATAGGCATAAATTTGAAAATAAAATAATAGGGAGACATTTCATATTACCTTCTGTGTCATAACCATTTCCCCACCATCTCCACCCACATTATTTGAGCATCACTCTTGGACTGGCTTCCCATTTGCCTTTTGAAAGATGCAGAAAGTACATTTCTATTGCTTCCTCTGTCACTAGCACCAGCCCACTTTGGAGCATCTGCCCGCTTTGTTTACTTCCTCTCCCTGATTATTAACAAAAAGGTTAACCAAACCCTTCCCCTGTGGCTTACCACCAGACACCTTTTCCCAAAAGGGGGTATGCCATAATCTATTGTGAGGCTTTTATTTTCCTCCTCTCCAGTCAGTTTCCAGAATCACAATTGGCTCTTTAAACAAAGCAATTGGAATTAATTCACAGAGTACATTATAATCACAGCTGCCACATCTACAAATGGCGATTGATATGCAGTAGCTGGAAATCCCCAAGTCAGAAAAACCAAGAGGGAATAAGATGGACTAAAAGACATTTATGGGGGAAAGTCTGGGATATTCTGTACCTTTCAAGTGGTGGAATAATGTGTTAATCACGCACCTAACTCCCAAGCCACGCCAGTTCAAGTTCTTACTGCATGACCTAACCATAGATCTTCATTTTAACATATCAACTATCTTATTTCCTTTGTTTTTAACTTTGTTGTAAATTATTTGGTATTTTTTTTAAGGTTTTTCTTTTTTTTACTTCCAATGGTCTGTGCCAGTAAAAGATGTTTGCTTACATTAGAAATCAAGCAGCAGGGCTGGCCCAGTGGCGCACTAGGTAGAGTGCGGTGCTTGGGAGCGTGGCGGCGCTCCCGCCGAGGGTTCGGATCCCATATAGA
>NW_007734290.1:96863-99024 GCF_000696425.1 Galeopterus variegatus | reverse complement strand
TCTCACCTCTAACAGCAAAAGGTACCACTTAGCAAGCACTCAACATGTGGCAGATACTGCTCCAACCATTTTGCATAATAGTCACAACAATCCAGAAGTAGTACTGTTACTGTTTTATCAAAGAGGATTAGTAAGTGACTTGCCCAAAGCCACCAAGGTACTAAGGGGTGGTGCTGAGATTCAAATCCTAGTCTATCTGATTCTATGCTATTAACCACTGACTGGCCCATAATTTTTATCCACTATGCTACATTCTCCCCCATAAACATAATTGCCTACTTCAACTACTTCTACAAATTGACTTTAAAAGCAATTATATTTACAGGAGAAGCTGGAAACCACTAGGTTTCAACAGGAAAAATGAATATTTTATTTCTGATTGTGCCATAATAATAATGTGCTGCAAGTTTGAGTAGTGCTTTGCAATCTATACTCATACAGTTCTTCCATGTGTACTATCTAGTCCAAGTTTCACACCCCCATGAAGTAAGTTATATCCATTCCATTTTACAGCTGAGAAATTGGATCTAAGAGAAAAAAATGAGAATTTCAGGTAGAGATTTGGCTTCCAGTGCATCTGAATGCAGGTGTTCAAGTAATGCCATCAAAAATCTGCCTTTCTCCATCTCTAGCTTCCTTGAGCTTGATTCTCAGCTAGCTGTCTCCCAGGTAATATTAAGAGAACTACTAAAATTCCAGGTTTAATTTCTGCCAGTTCATCAACTCCAGTGAAAAGAGAAATTCTGTTTCCAATAATTTCATAAAATCCCAGATTGGGTTCTGTTGTCCTGGTTTGATTCATATGCACATTTCTGACACAACCATTGCAGCAAGAGACATGAAAATGTAGAATGGCCAACGTGGACCACACACATGATCTCCTCTAGATCGGAGGGGTGACATTATTCCTTTCCAAACTGCATTAACTGGACTTATGTTAAAAATGTTTGGCTTCATTCTTGATACCTCTTTTTTCTCGCATCCTACATTCAATTGGTCAGCAAAATATTGAGGTTCTACCTTCCAAGTGTGTCCAGAACCTGAAAACTTCCCATCACTCCATGGTTACCACCCTCCTCCAGGCTGCCACCATCTCTCCCCTGGAGTACGAGAACAGCCTCTTGATTGGTTTTCCTGGTTCCTTCCTCCTTACCCCAGTATCATTCTCAACATGCCACCCACAGTAATCCTATCAAAATGGGAGTCAGACCATGTCCCTTTTCTGCTTAAAACTCTCTAAAGCCATTTAGTTTTAAGTAAAGGCTAATGTTCTTGCTATAACCTACAAGCCGCTCTATGATAAGCACCAGGATTCTCCAGCTTTATATTCTCCTAGTCCCCACCTTGATCACTCACTGGCCTTCTAGTTTTTGTTTTAAATGCTCCAAACATGTCCCCATCACAAGGCCTTTTGTGACTCACTGTCTCACTTTATGTAGATCTTTTATCAAATGTTACCCTGTCAGTGAGAACATTCCTAGCCATTCCATATAAAATGGAAACTTCTTCCCAACTATTATTACCTTTGCCTGCATTGTTTTTTTTCTTGGCACTTATTGCTATCTAGCATATTGTATACATCTTCCTCCAAATGAAAGCTATATATAGCTTGCTTTTTTTTGTTTTAACTTTAGTATTCCAGCATCTAGAAAAGTGTGAGATATAGTTTACATTTGTAGTGAATGAATGAATGAATGACCCTAAATCACAGTGATTTCTGCTTTCTGTTAATTTCTATAGCTTCATATCATACATTTGGAATTTAGTCATAGTCTGCCTTAATTAACTTTTCCTGAGAAAATACCCTAGAATCACAATTTGATTATAAGCTCATTATATAAAGGGAAAGTATAAATATTTCCTTTTATCAAAGCCTTATGCCTAATTCAGAAGTTAACACAAAGTGAATGAATGAATGAATGGGGAATTCACCACATGGTAGAATAACGTTGGTGAATGACGGGTTGTGGAGGCCAAGGGTGTGAAGGAATATCACAGAATCTAGAAAGTAAGAAAGATAACTTAAAATCGAAGTTAAAGAAAAAGGTATTACAGGGCATCTAATTTGGGGAGTCAAGCTAAGTGCATTACGCTGTCTAAATGAAAAGAAGTTGCCCCTGATAAATTCAATACTTGATCAACATGCCAGCTTCTTTTAGTC
>NW_007734290.1:94462-96285 GCF_000696425.1 Galeopterus variegatus | reverse complement strand
GAATCAGTTGTCATATGTCAAAAGGTTAGGCACTATAATTCTGAAACAACATGTAAACTTACATAGGCTAATTTCCAAGTGACTCATTCTGTAAAAATAAAATCTAAAGTGCAATCCTGGAATATTTTAGACTTAAGAAATGTATATATGTACGTATGCTGCAGTTTGGGCTAAGATTAATTTATTTATATTGTCATCATACACAGGCTTTCTCATCTCTCTCCTATTATATGGTTTAGCAAACTGGTTGGGGAGAAAAAGATGTATGCATACATGACTGGGTTGTGGAGGGGGTTGGTGAAAGGGTTTGCGTCAGTGTGACGGTGAAAAAATGAACAAAATCTTAGCATGCAAAAGCATAGACTACCTCGGGAAGAGCTGGCTTTGTTCTGAGGAAGTTGCTCAGCACAACAGTGTAGACAGGCTGGTAGAACCCACTATAGAAGGCATGGAACAGAAGACAGAAAAAGGAGAGGCATTGAGAGGAGGTGTGATGAGAAATAAGTACACTTTGTGAGAATAGGACATTTGAAGACAAATTACAGAAGGGCTGATGATGTGATCTAGCATGTCCAGCAGTGAGTTCTGTGGCTGTTCACACCTACCACACCTCCTGCCCATCACTGGACTGTGGAGAACATCCTCAGTGTTCATAGCACTGTTCTGATCACCTGGCATCATAGGCTGGGTTGCTATTTAAGGTCACTGTTAGGTTTGACTGTAGAAGCAAAGATTTTTATATCAAACATGTTTCCAAAAGTGAGACTTATTAACTTTCAATTAGGGCCATTAAGACATATGCTGTCACTAAATCAGCACCAATTTCTAATTTTTCTAATTGTTTCTTATGGTCTACACTTTCAGTTTCTTTCAATTATCCTCTCCCTTTCTTAGGGACTTTTTAATGGACATCTTTGCAAAGTATAGAGCTATATCAAGGTACTTTCCACCAAAGATAGCCTATCACATTATCATTGCATTCAAACATCACAATTCACTCTGATTTGTAGCATGTTTCTATTGCTTTCAGGGTTCTCCTGAAATTCCACCACTTTCATGTACCCATCAGACTTCCAAATTGACTGCTTGCTTCAATTTTAGTACTCAACATACCTTCTGAAACTATGTCATGTAGACTATTCTCGTTAGAGGTAAGGAGTAGCTCTCTTTCTGGGGAAATTATGGTGTGCGTCACTCTTGGAGTTATTGCCCCACCTTCAGATCAGCGTTTCCAAGAATCAGGTTCATTATTGAATGCGCTGTGTAACACCGTGATTATGCCCCTATTCTTTCCAAATCAATTTCTCTTCAGCTTCTGTTAACTGTAGAGGGTTCTTATGTTTCCCTTCTCAGATGACTCTCCTCCTCCTCACGGATCTCATCTGAAAACACGAATTTTCTATCTTTTCTTTGCCCCTTAATGCCTCTCCCTTCTGTTATTTAACTTTACAACTGTATTACTTAACTCTGTCAAGTATCCTGACATACAGCTTGCACAAAAGCTGCTACCCATTTAAAAATTCATCTTATTGTTGGAAGACTCCTCCCAGATTAAAGATCTGTGGTTATGCCTTGTGTGTCAGCAGGTTCATAATAACTTCCATGGATAAAAGAAACAAATTTAACAAAACTCAGTGTTAAATCTTCTGATACTATAGTAGGTCAACCCAAGGATGCTATATATTCTACATATATAAGTACAGACACATTTAAATGCATGACAGACAACACACTGACAGAAGATTGTCTGCTATGAAAATACAGATCCTTCAATAGAATTTATCTATTTTTTCATTAAATTATTGTATACTGAGTCATCATGG
>NW_007734290.1:82766-93868 GCF_000696425.1 Galeopterus variegatus | reverse complement strand
ACCCCTAGGCTTACTGAAATCCAAACTACAAATGCCACATCAGAGGCTGTTGCAAGGCTGTACACTCTCTTGTATTAGCATCCAGATACAGCAGCTTGTAAAAACTAGTTGGAAAACCACAGTGACATAGTGTATCATTTTCCTTGTGATCTTAACTGAGTTTCTAAGCTTGTTGATGCTGGTTAGGAATGCGATTTCATTCTTCTAAAAACTCTCAGTTACACTAATCTTCAGGTTGTTTTCTTCAGCATGCATGCAATCAAATTGACAGCTTGAACTTGTTAGTACGTAGAAGAATGGTACTTTAATGAAAAATAATAATAATGATAGATTTATGGTCTGCTCTAGTTTAATCTTCAGAAAGAAGGGTTGGTGTTATTATTATTATCATCATTATTATCATTCATCAGTGCTGTAAATGTATATTAGTGAGTCATAAATCATGTAATAATGCTTTCTTCTGTCTTGTGCAATTAAGTGGCCTTAGTGAAATAATATTGTCTCGGATTTTGTAGTTATTGCTGTTAATTTGCAGGCTGGTGGTAGAATTTCATTCCTTTGGCTTCTAGATCCCTTGTAAGTCAATTTATGACATTTTCTTAAAATTGAGAACTGAAAATATTTTGTTTTTCTATTTTTACTTTTTTACATAAAGCATAAAAATAATTCTAAGAACAATTTTTTTTTCTTAACAATTCTTTATATTTGCTAAGTCTTTCTTGTTTTTTACAAATTTGGTATAGAGATGTGTTCCCTGAACATCAGTGTCAAGAAAGTAACCTTCTAAACATTTTGTGACAAACTCCTAAAAATCTTTCAATAAATGATATAATTTATTGTAAATACTATTATTTTAATTTAAATGCTAAATTAATTCAGGTTAGAAAACTTTAAATAGTAACACATTTTCTTCTTTTATCTGCATGCCAATTACCATTAATCCACTTGATATTCATTGAAATTATAATGATCATAAGAAATTTCTTTCATATTTATGTGAACAAGACATGCCCTTTTAGGAATACTATCATAATTTAGTAATACTTAATGTACCTATTAAATTAACTGTTTAGAACCCAATTAGGTCAATATTATTTTAAAGACAAAAACCATGTTATGTTCTAGAGAATAACTGAAGTTGTTTATTTAATGCACCACCACCATACTTGAAATATTACACAAAATGCTTTAAAGTTAAAGGTTGGTGGCCACGTATCAATATGATGTAGATATAATCAATTGGGTATTTGAGGTATACAAATTGTTGGTGTGGTTGCTGCTCAGTGCTGTCCTTTAACCAGAGACCTCTCTCAAAAATGGTTTCTGGGGGTGGGAAGAGAAGCAAAGCATTACAATCTTCATGGCTTCCTCCTTTTTCTTTGGCCGTGTTTTGCCTTCCAGTGGTGATCCTGGAAGAAGGTAAAAACAGTATCTTGGATTCTAGAAAAATTAGTATTCTACTAAAAGACAATTACTTTTTCCTAAACTTGATGGGGATTATTAAATTGAATATACTAATTACATTAGCCTTTGGTTATTTGGGGCATTCAGGATACTCTCGTCTGCTCTCCTCTAGATTGTACTTGCTTATTGTGTGCTAGAAGCAACTTGAACCTGTATCTCATAGGCTATAATTGCTTCTTTAAATTCAATTGGAAGAGTGCTGGGGAGATTGTGTTCTTCTGGAAAGTGTGGGTGGCTATGGAGCAAGAACAGAGGGCCTTAGTAGTACTAGGGATCTTCTGTGGTAATAACATTTATTTAGTTATTTCACTGTTCATGTGCTTTTGTTTGTTTGTTTGTTTGTTTGTTTGGCAGCTTGCTGGTACAGGGATCAAACCCTGGACTTTGGTGTTCTCAGCACCATGCTCTAATCAACTGAGCTAACTGCCCAGCCCTGCTTTTTAATTTTAGAAAATAAATGTCCATGGGAATAACACAGCTTTAATCTATTTAATAAATTGATAAAGTAAGAAGTTTTTCCTGGCAAAATAGGCCATAATGAAGCATAAATGTGTAGATTTTCATACACAACACAGAAAATTGAGCTTGGGCAATGTTAACACATTACAATTGGATTAGACTCTGTATCAGATTCCTAAAATGCACTAGAGCATCTCTATCATGTGAGAGTCCACAGTAATATTTCCAGACATTTTTTGGCAATAAAAGAAAGGACAAAATAGATGGGAAATAAATCAGCATACTCTCAAGATGACATAACTATTGGGAATGAGGATGGATGGAAATTCAACACGTTTTAAAACAAGTAGGTTCTTTAGTAGAAGGGGGAAAAACATACGATTTGATGTTACTATTGTGAATTAATTTTCTACTCATTATAAGTAGACTGTAACAGTTCTGATTGTGATAAATTTGTTTGGAATCCTGTAGATCAAACATTTATTTTTAGAAGTGTTTGTCACTTTAAACTAATTAAGCAATTTCCTGATTTTAATGAATTTACTGCTTGGAGTCACTGACTGTGAATTTGTGAGACCAACAGAATGAGGCTGCCGCGTAGAGGCTCGTGCTAACTCTCCCTGTGAGCATTTCATGTTTTGAGTTTGTGGTTTTAATGCCTGCCTGCCTTCCGTCAGTGGGGTGTTATTTTGGATGCTTCGCTTAAATATCAAGGCCTGTCCTATCTTCAGTGAAATTGTTTCCTGTCAATCTTGAGTTTTAAGGAATGACCCAAGAATGTCTCAAGAGTTTTTCTGCTAGCCGATCTACTTTTCTCCTCCAAATTTTGAGAGTGTCATTATAGATTATGCTCGGTGAATTTTCTTCCAATTACCAATTATGGTGGCTTCAAAGTGCATAACATACAAAGATGCTCCAGGTGTGATATCTTATAATATTTCTCACCTGGTGTGGGCTTGAAGTTCTGATATGATCATATCCCTGTCATTCCTACCCTCATTGGGTTTTATTCCTAAGAAGTCTGCTGGCAGGGTTTGAGCAAGAAGAACAATGTTATACGAATATACCTATAATATGCTGTTTCCTCTTTCTGGAAACACCATTTTCCTGCTTTCTGAATCTGTTCAAATCATACTCCTCTTTCAAGTTTTCAGGAAATATCAGGTTAATTCCATGAAACCTGGCCTGATTCTCTTATCACTATTAATATAGCCTTTCATTCTTTCTCTGAGTATGAGAACATTGTTAAGACACTTATTTTATTGTATCACTTACAGTTTACCTTTTATCAGGATTTGTTTATTCTTTATTTACCAAATTACATTTTCAGTACAGTGAGAAAAACCTAATGTGTTACCCTTCACACAATAGGTGCTCAATATACATCTATTCACATTACTACATCAGTTTTTCCTCTAACAATAGTTTCAGAACATCTTGTACTTTGTATAAATTCTGGAAGATTTAGAAAGGGCCTTTATATTCATTCCAAATACTCACAGGGTATTTCTACATTCTGATTTGATATTTATTTCTTTAGCTTTATGTTGTTTTTTGATATTTTAATCTATCACCAACACTTCAGAAAAACATAATACTTAATTTGGAACATGATAAAATGACCTATGTCAAAGGTTTCACACATTTATTCATGCATTCTAGAAGTGCAGAGATAAATTTGATCTAGAGCTTATGTTCTTCTGGAGGAGACCTTTGATGTGGTATATTCTATAATGAAAATGTGAAATCATGAATTGTATGACCCCAAAGAAAGAAGCAGCTACTCTTTTAGAAAGAATTGCAGTAAGTACACACAGATGTTGCAAGGTTTTTTTCATATCAAAAGATGTAAGTTTTTAAGTCAAGGAAAGAATCAAATATAATATCTTACTGATCACATGCAAATGCCAGACACAGTTGTAAGCACTTTACATGTATTAAATAATTTAATCTTCACAGCCATTATTAATATTATATTCTACCAAAGATGATAGGCACAGAATAGGTACATTATTTGCCCAAGGTTATATAGCAAGACAGTAGTTGTGTCAGGATTCAGCCTAGGCAATCCAGTTCAAAATCCTAAGCTCATAATTACTTTTTGAAAGTTGATAACTCTAATGACTTTGTGAAGGATGTGTCATAGTGGAGAGCAGAAGAAGAACAGAAAAAGAAAGCTTTTGCAATTTTCTTAAACGATGGTCAGAGAATACATTAAGGACATAGTAGTGGGGATGGTGAAGAGTAGAAAAGTTTGAAAGAGGCTTGTGGGATTGAGGAGAAAGGTTCCAGGAGGATTTGGTGGTTAATTGGCTGTGCATGAGGGAGAGAAGGAAATTGAGAATGTATATTCTGATTTTCTAGCTTAGAAGAATGTGGATGTTATATCATTAAGTAGATCAAAAATAAAGGAGCAGGAACTCATCTTACCAGCAAAATACTGGATTTAATTGCAGACATGCTGCCTTGACGTTTTTGCTACAGTGGAAATATTCAGGTTGTAGTTAAAGGATGGATCTGGAGCATGGGAGGGATAGTTCAGCTGCAGAAGCTTAAATCTGGGAGTGATCAAAGGTGGGTGGCTTAAGAGTTCTGGAGGAATTGGAGTGCACGTAAGTAAACGAAGACTGAGTATGGACTATCTCTCAAAATTTTTGTAGATTGGTTGGTAGCTTGTGTCAAACGAATTTTCTTTTTGTTCACAGTGTTTTCTTATTTTATAGTAAAAGAGCCCTGAATATTTTGTGCAGAAGGACACCTTGTAAAGGAGATATGAAAGATATTAGGGAAGAGAGAATAATAGAGAGAGTTGAGGCTTGGACAAGAGAGGAGGAATAGAAATGAATGTAGAAATTAAGTCCTCAATTTTTCTTGGAAAGGTTAATTCTTGTTGTGAAGTTGAAGGGAAGACAGAGTAGTGTTCCTGCAGGTAGGGTTGGAGGTGAAAGACATTTCTCTAATGGATTATATTCTCTTTAAAGAGATCAAGTTACTGTGAAAAGAATCATAGGGGCTTGAAGTTAGAAGCTATACTCATGAGATATGCTACAATAATGCAAAAGGTTGATGAATAAGGACAGAAAAGACATTTCCAGGTGTCAACAAAGACTCTATTGAGGTTGGAGATCATACGTTGATAGCAGAATCACTTCACTTGGTTACATGATTTTCTTTGGCAATTGTTAATTAGGCTCTTTTAGGAAAGAATTTGAGCCATGCTTGGCTTTCTTTAAGTGACAAGGGTTTATCATAAATAAAGGAATGTGGGATTTCAATCTCACTTTCATGAAGACTCATATAGTGAGTCTTCATGAAGTCCAGAATATAAGTGACAGTGTTCCAGAGTTATTCAGGATACCACAAATCTCTAGTACTGTTTTTCACCACCTAACACCCAGCACCAATCATTAGCATCCAAATCTCTTTTTATTATCTCTTTTTCCTCAGCTACAGACATCCGAATGAATAGGCATCCCAATGTGGTTATGAATTATTATGTTAGCCCTGTATGTCAGGGTTCCCATGACCACCTCCAGGTTCAATGTTTCACTAGGAGGACTCACAAGACTCAGCATATAGTCATACTTACAGCAACAATTTTTAAAGTAGAAGCACACAAAGCAAAATGAGAAAAAGAAAATGTGTATGGGGTAAAATCTGGAGGAAACCAGGCACAAGTTTCTAAGGGTTCTCTCCCAGTGGAGTCACAGAGGATGCACTTAATTCCCCCAGCAATGAGTTGCAACAACATGTGTGAAATGTCTGCCAGGGAAGCTCATTAGAGACTCAGTGTCCAGGGTTTTCACTGGGGGATGGACCCTTTGGACCCTGCAAGGCAGCTCCCGCTGTTGGCCATTCAGAAGCCTCTGACAAGCCTGTGAATTGGCCACGCTGGGTCCAACCAGCTGTGAGTAGAGAGAGAGAATCACAGAGGCAGCCTCTGCCTGACACATAATGAAGATTCCAGAGTCCCAGCAGGAAAGCAGGTGTTCAGCATAAACAATGGTGTTTGCACAGTTTTAGCACAGTGAGCTTTATATCTTATTCTGTCTTTCTTGGATAAAACATATTAAAACCATATTTTTTAACATAATATTTTGAATAGAGTGGATAGTCAATAAATGTTTGGATGAATGAATCAAATGAATCTGTCAGTATGTCATGAACCAGCATTATTAGGTGGTTACACCTTTCTTTCAATTGTAGTAACTCCATTGATCCGATTATACTGTTTTTTATATCACTTGATACTGTATGTCAAATAACTTTTGCAAGCTAAACACTAATAATAAGGAAATATTTACAGTGAAAACATTAGTTCCTACTTCTGTCCCCACAGCACCTACTACATATTCAAGTTTCATGGCCATCCGAGGTGTTTTGACAGCAGCTCCATTACTTTTACAAGTACCATCAAAATGTGTTATTCTTGATCCAAATCTGTCATTTGAAGGTCACATTATCAGAGGGGCGAGAAATGCCTAGCACAGAGCTGCTAGAGATCCTGGCAAACACTCATGCTTCTGCTTGATTTGCAAAATGGGAAAATGTCTTTATGCCCCATAGGTTTTGCTTTAGTGGATGATCATATTTCAGAGGTGAAATATGAAACAAATATTGAGGCATTTGACTGTAAAAAGCCCAATTTTATTGTGCTTTACTCTCAAGGAGTGACATGTGCAAATTAAAAAGCCCTATAGAATGGAACTCATTGATCATACTACTAAAATATTTCTGTGCCACCATACTTAGAAAACCTTTCAACATTATCCCCATAGAGGTGGTGTGGTCTTGCCTGACTTAATTACTTTAATGATTGGCATGCATGTGTGTGTGTACAGCAGGCATGGGAGGCGAGAATTATCTGGATTTCAAAGGAGTGAAAATAACGTAATATGACATGTGCTTTGATATATCAGAATTCTTTGATCTCCTGCTTCCTCTTCTAATATTGAACAGAATTTGAGTATAATAGGACAAAATTTAAGTTTTTAACAAAAGTACTGTTCTTCTTTCTCTAAAGAAAATGAATCTATTGTCTGTGAATGAAGTCTATGTCTGAAAATTGTCATTAGGGCAACAAATACTTCCTTATTTTTTTGGAGTTCTTATTAGTACCTGGTGCTGCGAATGATCACCAAATATTCTCTTGATTTTACCTCCATCTCTCTTCTCAGTCGAATTAACTGGAAGGAGAGGTAAAATAAATATGTAGTCTGCTTCAGTGATCCTTCTCTTATGGAATTTAGACACTAAATTGTACATCACTAATGAAATCATTTAATAGTTTCTGCTTACTTATAGATCAAAGTAAAACTTATAAAACCCATAGATTTCAGAACTTAAAGTTATTTGAGGTAGTCCAATCCACTGGTTCTCCACCCTATTAGACTCAAAACTCCCTTTCACAACAAACAGTTTATTATAAAAATTCTGTGAAACAAAATTCATAGAAAATATAACCTACTTACAAAAATAATTTCAAAAACTAATGATACAGTTATATAAGGAGAAAATAGGAAAGTAATTTATAATAGAAAAATATGTATTTCAGTATGTAAATACTCATGGGAAACTATAATAGAAGATATCGTGAACTAATTTCATCTAGCTCCTTCTACATAGGGGCACAGTGAACACACAGCTATAAATTCAGCCTACTAAATATATGGGGCAACTCAAATACCATATGCACCATTACCATTAGTGATATGATTTTCTAAAATGGTGAACAATTTTTAGTAAAAGTCTAAACAAAATAGAGTGCAGCCTTTCATTATATGGCTGTTGCACTCCTGAAAAATTTAGAGGTTACTAAAACTTTGCCAAAAATTAAATGGAGTTAGGTTATAGGCTTGGATGATTACAAACAGGATTTTCCTGTTGAAGATACACCCTTGAAAATCCCACATCTGTGAGACTTCTCCTCCCATCCCCAAATGTTCTGTGCATTGCAGGTGTTTAGCATTCATGGCTTCTCCCCACCAGATGATGACAGTGCACCCGAACATTGTTACACAAAAAATTGCATTTCCAGAAATTTTCAAAAGTCCTAGGTGCATTACTGCTTTCGTTGAAAACCTCTGTCTAATTCAGAACCATCATGTTATGAGTGCACAGACTGAAGCCTAATGAATGACTTAACCTAAAGTCCCACAGCTAGTACAGAATATGGCTGAACTAAGTTATAAACTCAGGTTTTGTATTAAACTGAATCTGATCTTAAGCCAACACAGAAGCTGTGATATAGGCAGTGTCAAGTGGAACAGTGCTCCTGGGAACAATGGCTGTAACCTATGGAGGGATACTGTACGCATGCGTTAAAGTAACACAGACAGGCATCTGAAAGGTTCAATTTATTTCTTGAATGCATATAAACCAAATCTGTAGCCTCTGTTCCTACTAATCACATCCATTGTCTTGTTGTTTCCTTATTCAGTCTTCCTTCTCACACTTGGATATAGATGTCTTCCAAGCCTTGCCAACCCATTGAAATAAATCCCCCCTCCTCCCCAACAAACACCTCATTTTGTCTCTGTATGGCTGCTAAGCTTCTTCTTCATCACTTTATTCCATGAATATTTTCCATCTTTCACGGTGCTTACCGACTTTCTAGTTCACCTGTTATGATTGCACTTCTCTGTATGTGCTAGGTTTGCTCATGTGTCTGTAAAGATTTTACTTTTATTGGTTGTATCTAGCCTATTAGTTGATAAAACCTGAAGGGACAACTACTAATTCCAAGCATCTAGTTCCATGCTAAAGACTGTGGACACTTTACAAATCGTTGACTGACTTATATCAAACTAGGGACTGAAATAACCATAATTCTATACTAGCTTAATACGTATTATAAAGGATGATTACATTATGTAAGATGTAAACATTTCCAGGATCTACAAATACTAGTGATAACTAACAAGCTTGTCTTTGGAATGCATTTTATGACACTTGATTATTGAAGTTCCTGAATATGTGGCTATTCTGTCCTAGTTGCTATCGGCCACCTCCAGGGAGAATTCCTGTAGCACTCTTCACAGAGGAAACTGATAAGTAGAAGAGTCATCCAATTAGTTCCTATGGCTTCAGGCGGAACTGTACCTAAACTGTCATCAATTCTTAACAATCTTCAGAGAAAGAGATCCTATAACACCCAACAGTAACCAGATGAGTGCCTAACAGTTCCTATGTCAAGAACTTAGCCTACCTCCATCCTTCTCAAAAAATGCACTTTCCATTTAAAATTATTTACTTTTCTTTTAATATTGTTGGAGAATAGCAACCTTCAGTCAAGATTATTAACATAACAGTTAATGAACTTGGAGATGTTAAGCCACATCTAGTTGTTCACTTTCATTGTATTAAAGAAAATGCAGTAACTTTCTCATTCTAATCTCACTTGCTCTTCTACAAATTAAATCAACTTTGCATTGAGTTATTGTGGTTTTTTTATCTGTGCAACTGCCTTCTGTTCTACCTATTACTGTTTATTCTACAAACACTTATTGAGCACTCACTGTTAAATAAACCCAGTGCTAAGCTCTTGGAAGTTAATGATACTAAAAATACACTTCTACCCTCAATTGTGAGGTTTAAAGTGAGGTAATAAATATGTTTAAGAATTTATTATCAAATTAACTAAAAAATAATAGTTTTTGTTGGAAGTACTCAGTAATGTTTACTGTATGCATTAAATAGCACAGAACTCTATCAGCATCTAGCAACCAACATCAATCTATCCCTGCCCATTCATTCATTCATCCAAGAAAAATCTGTTCTGATATTTTGTTTCAGGCCTAGACACTGGGGTAACAATAGTGAACGAAATATTTACAGTCTCTCTTACAAGCTGTACATTTTAATGAGTTAGGAAAATGTTAACAAAATATCAAATATATATACATATATAACTGCATACTAAAAAATGCCATGGAATAGTCAAGGATATCCAACCCAGTTTGGAGAGCAGCAAAGGAGTAATAAGATTAAGTTCCAGATGACATTGTTATACCTAAACTTAGTAGGAGTTAATTAAGGGACAGTAGGATGAGGGAAATAATCCAGATGAGGAAACAATATGTACAAAGTCCAGGAAACAAAAAAGAGAATGAACAGTTGGAGGATCATAAGGGCAATTTTCTGGATGTAAAAAGCAAGAGGGAGAAGATTCTATCTGAGGTTGGAATGGGAGTCAGGAGGCCAGATCATTCATTGCCTCATGAACCATATTAAAAATGTGCTTCTCTACACAAAGAAAAATTGGGAGCCAATAACGACCAACTTTGTATTTTGAAAATATCTTCTCCTTTGCATTGTGGAGGATAAGTTGAAAAAATCCAGAGTGAATGCAGGTAAACCTCATAAATGGATTACAGCTGGCAAAGCATATTATGAGTATAATTAGGATTTGGGATTATTGGTGATGGTGGAAAGAGGGAAGTGGATTTGAGAGGCTTCTAGGAGATAAAGTTGACAGTTATTTTTAATGGATTGGATTTGGGGTATAAATTGATTCTTACTTTTTCATTCTATGTGAATGGGTCATTGAAGGACTACTGTGGGTAAGAAAATCATCAACACCATTTTGTACATTTTGTACATTTTGCTGGGTTTGAGATTTGTTTTTAATATGAAAGTAAAGATGTCAAATAGGCAAGTGTGTGCATGGATCTGGAACTCAGTGCATGCAATTTTAGTTTGGAGTCATCAGGGTATAGATGGCAATTTAAGCCATGAGCAGATACATAGTTGCCCAAAGAGAATAAATTTTAAAGAAAAGAAGCCTAAGTGTATATAGAAGTGCAATGTTGGGGAGTTTGATTGTATAAAGAAAAGTGAGCCAACAAATGAGACTGAGAAACACAAACCAGCAAAGAAGAAACCAAAATTCCAGTCAAGAAAGGAATTCAAGGAAGAGAGTGGTCAACAAAGTCAAAGTCCTTAGAGCCAAAATAAGATGAAGATTGAGAAACAAGTGTTAATTTTAGCCATGAGGACTTTTGCTTGTTTATTTGTTTTTGTTTTATTTTTGTTGGCTGGGTGGTACAGGGGTGAATTTGTTTTTTTAAAAATCACTTTGTACTACAGACAGCAATACAGTGATGATGGCAGAAGCCAGATTGCAGTAGACTGAACACAAAGGGGAAGGTGAGAAAATGGAACTAATAAGTATAAACAAC